>NC_060139.1:344845265-345148295 GCF_021461385.2 Schistocerca piceifrons
TAGGTTAGGGAAAGTTTCATACACAGCCCAAAAATAATCAATCGCCCATGCAAGCCACGAACTGGGAATTCCGCAGCAAACTGTGTGGAAGATTTTGTGATGGCAGTTACATTACAAACCACATTGTCTACAACTCATGTAACAGTTAAAGCTGAAAGTTTAGGCCAGTGCCTTGTGTTTTACATCACAATGCATGAAGCACTTATGGATGAACATTTCACCTCCAAGTTGATATTCCGCAATGGAGGAACGTTCAACCTTTATCTGGGAAAGTTAATCACCACAATGTGAATGTGTGGAGCACTGAACATCCTCATGAAATTGTGGCGCATTACTGATATTTGTCACAGGTTGTTTTCTGTGTAATGTCAACATACAAAGCTACATGGGTCTCTTCCTTCTGTGAAAAGACTGTGACTGATACCTCATACCTGGCTGACAAACTTCCACATCACTGGATGGGGCGTAGGGTGAAGATCGTATGCTCCTGTTTCCTCAGCCCCCACCAGACCCCCTGATCTAACGCCCTGTTATTTTCTCCTTTGGGGGCATATTAAAGACCATGTTTACATACCTCCACTGCAAGAACACAAACAGCTGAATATTCATTTATGCTGCTGTGATGACCATTAACAGGATGTTGCTACATAAGTTGCAGGTTGAACTTCACTACCATCTGGATGTGGGTCACGTAACCAAAGGAGTACTCATAGAACATGAAAACTTGGGTTTCCACTTCTATTCATGCATCAATCTGGGCATGTAATACTTTGCAAAATATAGAACTTTAAAAACAAATAATATATAGTAGCTTGGTAGAAGGGATATGAAACTTAAAACAATATCCATTAATATCTGGAAATATGCACACAGAGCAATTTGAAGTGGAACAACCCTTTAAATTAATAAAACTAATATTAGGAAAGGCAGATGCCAGATAACATCACTGGAACAATGCTCAGGACATCTTAGTCAATCCATGAATAAGGTAGCTTCCAAAACTATCATTCCCGAGTCTAGGTCCCTTATCTGATAGAAATGATGAAGAAGAACAGTGTGTTTAGCCTCAGTTCATTTATTAAACATGAAAATGACAGAGATACTCAATTAATGAATCTGCTGCTAAGGAAATCCCACTTTTAACAAATATTTCCCTCTATCCTGGTAAAATTTCCTTAAAAACAATGTTATTCCTCCCCACTTTCAATGAAACCCACTCTAAGTAGTAGTCTGCTTTTAAGGAATAAAGATGAAGTATTCTATAAATTAAAATTCGGTTTTATGCAATTCCTAACATGTTCCAATAAGCTTTCGATTTCTTTTGGTTTCACACGTCTTTCATTTCATGTGATGACAATGTAAGGTAATTGGTTCTTTGGGTAGACACATATCCATACAGAATTCTATTGTGGCGATATCAGATAATGCATCAAGCGAACCGGAAATCTATTTCCACACAGCCTACAACACAACCCTGATCACATGATCTAATATCAGTCACACTCACTAAGTAAGGAAGCCGTAGACATGATTTCATTGTTGAATTTATCAGTTTTCCTTTTGTCTAGTTATGACCTGCAAATGTAGAAAGCTTATGATTCAGTAAAAGCTGATGATCATCCACAATGTCAAAGACAATCACAACATACAACATTCTGGTACAGCAAAATGGTACAATTTTGTACCGTCTTGATCATGCTGCATTCTCAACAACAAGCAATGCATTGTTAAATGTCAAAGCTTGTGGTTTCTCTGGGTGTAAATGAAAGAACATTTGTATGTCAATGTTTATAAATGGAAAGCAGTCCTATATGCAGAAACATACTGCAACAGAATGCTCAGGAAATCACCCTCAAGATCAGTGTTGAAAATTTAAGTGCTTCAAATGGTCAGTTAGTCGGTTTTAAAAACCACCATAATCTCTCATTTCAGAGCATAAGTGGAGTTGGGGAGGAGGAGGTGGGGAGCCTGTCGAAGAAGCAAATGTAAACCTGAAATCATTAAATACAGGGTTGTGGGTGCAAACACATTTTTAACACAGATGAAACTGGCATCTTTTACAATTTGCTTCCTGCGAAAACACATTTTGTTTAGGGAGAAAAATGCCATGGAGGTAAAAAAAGTAAAGAAAGAATGACTGCACTATTGTGTGTAACTAGCAATGGAAGCGAGACTGCCCATATAATATGGAAATTTAAATCTCTTAGGTGATTTAAGAACATAAAAGCCCTTCCTTTTATGAACAAACTCAACAGCAATTCCTGGATGACATCGGAAATATTTAAAAGATGTCTCAGGCATTTTGATGCCAAGATGGGTGCAGCAGGTAGGAAAATAGCGCTCATTATTGACCAAAATCCCTGTACATCACATCAAAACATCATTTCTGAAAAATGCAAAAGTTGTGTTCCTTCCACCGAACAGCACAGCATCAGCAGCCTCTAGGCCCAGATACAACAAAGCCAATTACATAGTAGAAGTTGTACAGATGTTAATTACATTCTTTGAATGGAAGATAGTGATAAGATTCAACATTTTACAGACTACTCGTTTGTTGCTACCTGGAACTGTGCGACACAACTTTTTGTGTTAAACAGTTTTGAAAAGGCTGGTTGAGATCACTGGTTGCTGTTGTTGATTGCACTGTTCCAGATGAAGAATGGAGTATAATCACAGATGTTCCTAAAAATGTGACATTCTAGGACTTTCTTGTGATGAAGGTGTTTTGAATTCCACACCAAAGATGAATGTAAGAGATGTGTGGAAAGCTAGTGAAGGAACAATGTGCTGTAGATGGTGGTCGTGGTGTCAATGACAAAAAAGAGGGAGGAAGCCACTGCACAATGTTTTGCAACTGCAGTACAATGAACAGATACTGCCACAAACTATCATTCCTATTTAATACAGACGAGTCAATTCTAACAAACTTCAACTAACTAGAGCAACAGCTACTATCACTGCAATGAGCAGTAAGGTCAAAACAAACAACTGTTCTTGATTTCTTTTTCAATAAAGAATGTAGTCTGCGAAAAGTGTGTTCATGTACTAGTATGTGCACTGCATTTGAATTTGTTGTACACTGTTGGAGAGTGTGTAATTAAATAGTACTTACACCACCTTAACAAGCTTGAGTTCCAATTCTAGGTCACTTCTATGCACCTAGGCTAAACCCCCATTTACGGAAAATAATGAAGATGATTTGGGTTGAGGGGCACATGGCATCATGGTCATCAACACCCTGATGAAAAGTCAGCATGCTAATCTAATATTGACAGAAAACCCCTATTTTAAGGAAAAGAGATTTGGGTCCCTACAGAGTCATTAACTCTCAAGTGGGTGCACCAGTTTTCGTAACGTGTGGGCACGAGGTGCACTTTGTACATATGTAAAGGATATCTGTTTAATATTACCAACGGAAATGTGTATGAAGAAAATTACAGTTTAATCTTAGTTTAATTAATATAAACTACCATTATATGACTTGTTTGATTACACAGTAATAAAATAAACCTTTCATTGTATCACACTGTTGCTGCAGTAAAGTGTTATCCCACAGTAATGACCCACTCAAAGCATTAAACAGTGCATTAGCATCAGATTCCTGTCAGCTGCTTATTTGTTTACTAATTATCTAGTAGTTAACTGCCTCATTGTAGGACTGTGGCGCTACTTCATAATCAACATTTTCTTCTTGCCAATCAAGAATTTTTTCTCACCCAGCTCACTGCTTATTTTATAATACTGCTGCTCACTTGTTCGTGTGACAACACAACTTATTATTGTGTTCACTGCAGAATAATGAAGGAATAGGTAGGGGCTCACAATTGTAAAACAACCATGAAACAGCACAAAGCACTGCTATTTGTGAGTGGCGCACTTTATATACAGGTGCATCCACTTGAGAGTTAAAAAGGAATTTTACTGTGTAGGAAGTACCCTCTCTAACATGACTATGACCATCAAAGCACATATGGCGAGACCAACTGAGTAACAGTTGTTCCCTATTACTTGCTATGGAAGAGCTCCGAGCCTGCAAACACTACATCTTCATGGCCTGTGCACATCCAATCTATTTCCACGTAGCTACATAACACATGAAAGTGGTTGTCATTAGGTGATATGGTTATCTTTGGCAATTTCTGCCAAGCTGTTCAAAGGTCATTGATCCTCTCTATCACAGGTGATATCAGGCGGACCTGGCAGCAAATTCAGTGTTCTATGGAAGAACCCTGCAATCGCTGAAAGAGCACAAAAGCTCATTAGGAGTAGCTAAGGCAATTACTGTGATGATTATCAGCAGAGCTGTATTTAAGCACAAGCTCTCTAAGCTGCAGATCCCATAACATAAAAATTCAGTGAAAGGAAGTGTTTTAATTCTGTGGTGTGTGTCCTCTTATAATTGTAAAAGATGTACATGTAACTCTTGTATACGCTTATTTGGCCGAATACTTCAGCAGATAACTGACACGAATTGAGTCAGCATTCACATCTCACCACTCCCTTATATCAAATTCCCAATGATAGCAGATCAAATACAATGTACTTCACTTAGTAAAAATGGCTTGAACATTTAAAAGAATGTTTTATGGAATTTTGGCTATTTTAAGTGAATTCTTTGCACTTGACACCTTCAGAAGATGGATAATGTCACAGGCAACAACTTGGAGACAAAATGTTCACAGACACTTAGGTAGCCTTCTGTCACAGTGCATGTTCATGTTCAAAGAGGTCAACTGCTCTAAATATTCAAACAGCAGCACCAACGAGTCTTGCAGAGGTACTTCCATGAACAGTGACAATTTCAACACATGCATGAAGATCATCTCCTTGAAATCACATATCCTTCAGTATTTTCACAAAATTGGCCACTTTTTAACGTGACGACTACAGTGCCCCATAAGGTGTGTTAGAAGTGTCGCCAGATATCTGACCAGGCCATAATTGGGTAAATTGATGGTGTCTAGTATTAACCATGAATGTACCCCTTTCTTGTGGAATTTCTGAAGTCCGTACGGGTGGGGTGTCACTGGCACCCTGGGATACAGCTGCTTTTCACTGCCTCTGATAGATCCAAGTGCTTCAGTAGAGCCACAGTTCTGCTGGTCATCATAAAGGAAGGTTGGATCCATCTTGAGATTCTTGTAGGCTGGGTCCTAAAGCAGCGAGCCAATTTTATGATGCCAGTCATTGGTGCAAGTCAACACCGTTGCGTTCCCATTGTCTGCTGAAAGAAGTATAATGTCAACATCATTTCTCAGTGATCAGGTAGCCTCCCATTCTGCCAACATTATGTTTGCTCTTAGAAGTCGGGACTGCAGTGGTGTGGAGGAAGAAATCCAAGGTCTGACAAAGAAAGAAAGAGACGAGATATGGCAAGAAACCTGCAGGGTAATTGACAAGCCACTTCTGAAAACGAATGTGATGTGGCAGAATAGGAGGCTATCTGATCAAGAGGTGATGCTGACGAGGGTTCTTCCAGCAGATAAAGAGAATGCAACGGTGTCGATTACCGATTGGTTCGCTGCTGCAGGACCCAGCCTACAGTAAATTCAACAATGATTAAACCTCAATGATGACCAGCAAAACCGTGGCTCTGCTGACAAATTCAGATCTACCACAGGCTGTGAAGTAGTTGCTGTACCCCAGGCTGCCGGCAACACCATGCCTGTAAGGACTACAGATAATCCACAAGGAGGGCTGCCTCTGCTGTCAATACTTGACACCATTAATTTACATAATTACACACTGGCCAAATACCTAGAGACACTTCTAACACCCCTTGTGGGACACTGTAGTCATGATGTTAAAAACATGGCCATCATGAAAATACTTAAAGATATGTGATAACAAGAAAATTATGTGTTTGTGAGTTTCAATGTTCTATCGTTATTCATGAAAGTACCTCTGCAAGACTCCTTGATGCACCTATCTCAACATTTAGAGCTGAAAATAACTGAACTCTTTGAATGTGCACTGAAGAACACTGACTTCAAGTAGAACAGTGTGTTTTATGAACAGATGGATGGAGTGGTCGTGGGTATGCCAGTGGCTTCACGGATTGCAATCTATGTTGATGATACTTTTTTGGTATAAGAGCATAGCAGACAGGTATAGGACAAGTTTCTCAATCACATTCAAAGCATCCATCATAACATTTCTTTTCACTGCATGAGCAGAGGAGAATGGTTGTCTCCTTTTCTTGGACGTATTGATGATGAAGAAAGCAGAAGGTACACTAGGCCACTCAGTATACAGGAAAAGGACACACAAAGACCTGTACCTGCATGCAAAAAGTTGCCACCATTCAGCACAGTGACACACTGTGCTGATCACTCTGATACACACAGCATGTCATCTGCAATAAACAAAGCCTCCCAGATGGGGTAAAACACTTGAAGAAAGTATTCTGCAAAAAGGGGTACAGTGAAGAACAGATCAGTAGGGCATTCAAGGAACGACAAGATGCTGGAAACCAAAAGAGAAAGAAGAACAAGACGAGAGACACTTCCTTTCCGTGCCCATGACTGCTCTCAGCCAAAATTGCGAGGCTAAACGAAAAATCCAACATATAATTCTTCATCCAACAAATACTGAATGGGATAGATTGGCTTTCCTCTACGTAATATCCACTAAAAATTCATGTATCGGGAATACATAGAATCACCTGTAAAGGTGGCCAACAGTACACTAGGCAAACACCGTGCTTATTTAGAAAGGCTGCAAGGACAGCCACCCATTGAAAGGTGCAGTGGCCATTCCACTAATATAAATACCACAGCATCTACCTACCTCAGCAATTCACCAGAAAGCCGACAAGTATGACTTGTTGAAATATCGCATTAACACTGCAACCTGGCTGGAAGCCCACGAGCTTTTCACAAAAAATGGTTTTCTGATACTGCTAGTGCAAATCAAGTCAGTTGATGCAGTGCAAATCTGATTCTTTTCTGTTGATAAGATTTTCACTGTAGATGCACAAAATCAACAGTAGAAATGACTGCTGGTTTGCACATGATCCAAGAACATCACAGTTATTGTCAGAACTAAATTCCCCACCAGTCTTCAAGTGTAAATTGTTCCACCCAGTGAGGGACATGCCAGGCACTCAAATTCTT
This sequence comes from Schistocerca piceifrons, assembly GCF_021461385.2. Classification (NCBI taxonomy): domain Eukaryota; kingdom Metazoa; phylum Arthropoda; class Insecta; order Orthoptera; family Acrididae; genus Schistocerca; species Schistocerca piceifrons. The sequence continues at coordinate 344,852,381 of NC_060139.1, forward strand.
TTAAAAACAAAGGAACTGTCACTAAAAGAAATTTATATGACGTTATTGGAGCGCTACAAACACCTGGATGGAAACGTTGGTGTTGAACTCCGTATGTTTTCAACTGGACAGTGTACCAATATAGCAATCCACAAAAGCCATTTGGTACAAACTGGATCTGATAACTTTGTCATCTTTAGGTCTAAAGAAATCTGGACACCCAACATCCTAGACTGCAATGCAATGAATTAGTATATTGAAGCACAACCTAAAATGTTTCTAACCCTTTGGTAGGATCGATACAACTTTTCATTCCCATCACTTGGCAGCTATCTTTTTCATTTCAGTGTAATGATCTCCTGTGATTCTTTTCCATGTATGTCAAATAGTTATATGAGATTGAACAGCAAACAATGTATCGCTAAATATCAAAACTCAAACATCCTTATGGTCACACATTCAATAATTAGACTTACTACCACAAATTACAGATGTACTGTTCAGACAGCATGACCACTTGTCAATGGCTTTAACAACCACCTTAATAACCCCACTTTGCAGTACGACAGCTGCAAGACGTGCAGGAGGTTAGCTGATGAGGTTCTGGATGATACTTTCAGGAATGTGGAGCCCTGTCAACTCCAGTGCCACAGCCAGTTGTGCTAGGTTTCTTGGTTGAGGATCCATGATGGGAACAGCCCAGTCAAGGTGGTCCCACAGATTGTCAATTGGGTTTAAATTCAGGGTCAGGGGAATATGTGAACTCATCCTGGAGGTCCTCGAGTCACGTACATACCCTGTGGGCTCTGTGACACGTTACGTTGTCTTGCTGGTAGGGGATGACATGATTCCAAGGGTAGATGCATACTTTTGCTGTTGCAGTGTGCCTTCAAGAAAGACAAGATTACCAAGGGAATTCCATGAAAACATTCCCCAGATTGTAACTCTCCCTTCTCCTGCTTGGACCCTTCTGAAGACTGTTGCAAGGTGTTTGCTTTCAGATGATTTACTCCATACATGCCAACAGTCAGTTGTCCGATGGAGTATAAAAAGCTCGATTCATACAAAAAGGCCACCAATCATCATTCGGTGAATGTCCAGTTGCGATATTAGCGTGGAAATTCCAGCCTTCATCACCAATGATCATCTGTCAGCATGGGTGTGTGAACCATGCACCTGCTGTGGAGGCCCATATACAGCTACATTTCCTGAACAGCTGTTGAGGAGACACTGTTGGTGGCACCTTGGTTCACGTGGGTGCTCAGCTACTCAACAGTTGCACATCTATTCGCTTGTACACATATCTGCAGCCGTCATTCTCCCCCATCACCTACGGCCTGTGGTGCACCTCAGTTGCCTTGGCACTTATTTTGGATAGCGCCTCTTCAGGATGCACAGTATACTTCAACCATAAAGGGATACGAACAGTTTACAAACTCAGCCATTTTGGAAATGTTTCCAGTCTTGTTCCTGATGGATTTTTTACTCAGGTGACATCAAATGACTAGTCTCCACGTTTGAAGTCGCTGAGCTCTCTTGACCAACCCATTCTGCTGTTCATGCTTATCTACTGATAACACAATATTCCCAAACTTTCATACTGGCAGATCCACCTCTTGGCATTTAATGGTAAATTCTAATTAATGTCCAGATATTTCAGATCAGATAGTGCATAGATCTGTTCTAAATTTATTGGTTTCATTTTGTAATGAAATATTACAATTACATTCTCACTTGAAGTTTGCATTCTTAAATGGTTGTTTCCTATTCTTTTACTATCTTTTGATCTGTATTTTGGTGTTTCCTTTATTTTGCCCTGAATAATTCTGCTCTCTTGGTTAACTGAAATCCAGAACCACCATAGGAAATGGGGACCACTAAAAATAGAGAAGCACAGAGCAAAGTAGATGTAGATAGCCCACACACAACCAAGTGCAGGGGAACACACACACACACACACACACACACACACACACACACACACACACACACACACACAGAGAGAGAGAGAGAGAGAGAGAGAGAGAGAGAGAGAGAGAGAGAGAGAGAGAGAGAGAGATTTTTTAGACAGGCAGTGGGGGGTATTGTACCCACTCATTTATGAGGAAGACTTTAGAAGTAGAGAGAGACAAAACAGGGATGACCTCTTGATTAAAGAGATGCTTCATAAAAATCAAATAATTTTGCCTGTTTTCTAATTAAAATTACTGGATAGTAGAGAGACCACACGTTGGGAGGTGATTTCCTTCTATCAGAGCACTCAACGTCATGCCTGACCAGCTCACCATTGCCAAACCGCCGTCAGAACTGGTCGGTTCACTTCCAATGCATTGTTTACCATTATTTCTTGATTTGTTTGGATCATGACTCACAGATCTGGCTTTTAATTTTGTATTTCATACATGATAACCACACCAAAACCAGTGCACACACAGAACGATCCTACTGAAACACACGTTTCATACACTAACCAAACACTACTGGATACTTCTGCAAAAGATGCAACTGAACAACACATATACAGTTATCAAAATTGGAGAGACTGGCTTACATTAGATAAGCTTCGCATGACACTGCAGAAAGCCAAATTTTTGCAAGCAGCATTGCAACTGGAGCACCACAGTCATAAACATAAATATTGGAGCTCCTCAATGCAGCCTTGTGGCTTAGTGCAACGGTTAGTGTATTAACTTGACATGCACAAGGTTGTAGTTTCGAATCTCGTCAATTGCAATGAATTTTTCTTATTTCCAAATCTAATCAAAAGAGTTTGATCATTATTTTTATTCATTTAATATGTTTAGATCTCATTTTCTTTTTAATTTCTAATTATTTGCCTTGTCATCTTCATCACCATATTGACTATTTTTCTTCCTATAATTTTTTCTTCTTTTGGAATCCACATCACAATATAATCCCTAACCACATACCAACAAGGACTGCTCATCAACTGGAAATGCAGCAGCTTGTGTACCTAGAGTGAAGATAGTTCCATGTAACCAAAGATAGCAAGAAATTACAGTCTGCTTTTAAGGCCTAAACTAAATTTTTTCGGTCTTCAGTTTGCTCGTAGAGGTTAGTTTTAATCGCTATGAACAAAGTGATTCTGATTTTAGTTCACAAATTGTTGACCACTGTTTTCTCAGCTACATTCCACATCATGAGGCTGTGGTAGCTTAGGACACAAATTAATACTCTGGCCTACAAAACACATCATCTGTCAGAGTTCAGTCACTGGTTATCTAAAATCAGTTGTTGACAGAGCACCTCTTGTTTCCGACATACCTCGTAGCAGCCCCTTCCAACACTGCTTCACGTTACACATTAACATTTGTGACCTGATCCCTGTGTGTGTGTGTGTGTGTGTGTGTGTGTGTGAGAGAGAGAGAGAGAGAGAGAGAGAGAGCTATAACCAAACGATAGCCAGAAGCTGTAGCCCAAAAAATTCAATGACAATGCAAACAGCAGAAAGGTTACAAAAATTGTTTTGTCTCTCGATAATCACAAACTTCATCAAACAACAAAAATTTGTGTGCGGTTATTTATTCCTTGCAAATTAACTATTCATATAAGTCATCTTTAAGAATTTTTTCAGCAACCTCATTGACAACGTCCAGTAGTTTGTTACGTTGTTGCTTCATCAACATTTGGTATTAACAATTCTGTTTACAGTCTGCTCACTTGATAATGAGTGCTGTGTCTGTGAAAGCTCAAACTTGCTACTGCTACGAACCAAGATCTTTGCACCAACATTGTCTGGAATAAGCTATTAGCCCAAAAGAGATACCCACTACTATGCAACAATTACAGTTCTTCACTTTGGCATCTCACCATATTTCCGTAGACTTGTTCACTAAAATTATGGATAGTACATTTATTAAAATGTAGGCCATTGGCTTTTGTAAATCTTTAGCGATCACCAAGGGAACAAACCATTCAAAACAGTACATATCACAAGAAACAAGCATATTTATTGCAAAGCATACCTTCTTTGGCACCATCGGAAAGTTTGACTGTTAAATTGGCAAGCCTTGCTTCTAATTCATCTCTTGCAACAAATAGTTTGTGAACCCAGTTATGAATCTCTGGAACGTTATTAATGACTTCTTCTTCAGAGCTGAATAATCCTGACAAAAATTTTATCACATGATTCTCTATATCTAATGGTGTAACAGCAGGAAGCTGTTTCTTACAACACTGTTCCATTTTCTTAATAGTATGGATGCGTGCTTCCTGCAAAAAGTGAAACATTGTAAGAAGTCAGTATTTCCATGTAGAATACTGTGCAAAAGGGTGAGGACAACACATTACCTATGGAAATAGTTTTTATTCAATCAATATCCTTATATTAAAACAGGGTAACAAAATTGTTTTACATAGAAAATATGAATCAGCACAAAGTCCCTGGGTATTACGCATAATCAGTACTATAACTGCACTTTATTGTGACTCTTGGTGAGGTGACTGATAGGGAGTAGACGTATCAATAGAAATATGAATCTGTTTGCCAGTAATGAATGCATTCTCTCCGTTGTCAACTTCAGCTAGTCGACAACATAATGTTAGGATCAAACATGTCTAACTAGACCATTTCACGTCAAATCATACTTAATATTTCTGCTATTTACATCACCCTATGTCACCTGGTACTTAATATTGGTAGCAACTAGAAAGCAATTAACATCAGTCATTTGATTTTATTTGATTGTGCTACTCCACCACAGAATCTTTGTACATGCATGTAACCTGGAAACCTAGTCATTGTAGGAACAATTCACCACCACCACCACCAATATTAATAATAATAATAATAATAATAATAATACAAGCATAGCCAAACACATTAGCAAGTTGCTGATTCCAGCCTCTGATTGAATTTGTTCATTGGATTAACAATGAGGGTAGGTGGGACTGCCAGCTTGGATATGGTTCTTAGGCTGCTTCCTCACAAATGATTGTGTGAACACTGTACCTGCGTCACTGCCCAACATTTGGAAAATCTTTGCATACTTTCACAAGAGAAGGTCATTACAATGGCACAAGTGATAATCTATCTTTGAAATCAACCATCTAGCCACATTAGGCACAGGAAACAATTCTGGGAAAGCAATTTATGTTTGTGAGGAACAGTATTGGTCATTACATCCTACCCCGACAAAACTCTAATATTAATGTACTTTGGTTCTGTTGAGCCTGTCACACTAATTTAGGAGTAAAGTTAACAACCCACCAAATAAGAATTGTGTAGTCCACTAGTGTAATGTAAGTGGCGTGTGCGTGTGTGTGTGTGTGTGTGTGTGTGTGTGTGTGTGTGTGTGTGTGTGTGATTTTTCCGTCTGCATTTTAACGCAACCTTCTCATCTCAGCAGTACGAGGAGTCACCAGGAATGACATATTCAGACTCCACGTTAAAGTGTACATTCCTTTTCCTGGTTGGATAACTGGGGTATGTTAGGGCCACCCAAGTCACCAAACTGGCATGCGATTGAAACACTTGCACTAGATTAGTAAGCAACACAAAATTATTATTATCTGGCCAGTTGTTACTTTTATTCCTAAATTATTTACATTTTGCCAGAACTTTCCATACCACATCACTAACAGTTGAGCCTCATATGAAATTTGTGTTATCTTTACTTTTGGTATTTTACTTTCTAAGCATAATCGACACTAGGCCATTAGCTACACACCTTATTCCTAATAATTCTAGCTCATTTAGTAAAATCTGAACATCAAGTATCAATTTTGTTAGTTTTGCAAAGGCATGATTCCGAACCACCACTGCAGAAACCGAACCGTAATTCACTTACGTTTTATTGAATTAAAGCACTGATCTATCATTCATAATAGATTCTGTTACTTTTGAGGAAGATGACTGCAGGGAAATTTGCCTGAAGTTTTCAATGTCTCCTGCATTACCTTTAGCAATAGCACAACTCTTGCCTGCTGTAAATAATCTGTCAAAATCCATAATACAAATGACTTATTTTTATGTTCATTGAGGGATTTTGTATTCTTGTATGCATTGTTACAGCACATATCCTGATAGTCCATGTAAGCCTGCTGACTGTTTCTTCCTACAGTATTACTGCCTCATGCTCTATGGTCAGTAATAGTATCAATGTTCTCAGTGCAAAATTATTTACAGATACCATGTGTGTTTCTCAGATTTTTGTTATTACTCTGCAACATTCAAAAATGCTCATTCACATAGTTGCTAGGTGATGTGGATCATTTGCTGCATCAGCTCCCCTAATTAAGTTGTGCTTTCAATTGTGTGTGTGCTTCATGTTTTAATGATTCCCAGGCTGTTTTATTATTTACTCTCTGCATTGTACATTATTCTGTTGTTTAACGACTTTTCTGCAGTAATTAACACCATCCTTCAAATCTTTTTGTACCTAGTCATTTGAAGACTGTTCTTCCACCTAGATATTTAAGGACTATTCAAGGAACTAAGATACTTAATGGTCTGGGAGGATTTTCTTAATATGGTACCTGTTGATATCAATTTGTTTTTAAGGGACACTGCATGCAATGAAGCTGCTTTTGGACATGTCTCCTCAAATTTCGATTTACATTACATTGAGAACATAAAGAATTACCCATTTACATTGGTTTCCCTTCATGTTCTGTCCTCACTCTGTTTGTGTCTAACAATCTTGCACTTTGAATTCTGGTAAAAACCCTTTTGCAGTCATGCACTTCAGGGTCTTTTCTCCATAGCTGATTATACTGTTATCATTTGATACAAATGGCCTGGGCACAATCATCCATTCATATGTAATACCTCCACGAAGAACTGAGTTAGCCAGCTATTTAATGTAAGACAATTCAATCGTTTAAATTTACAAATATACACAAGAAAAAATTGCATGGAAAAACACAGACAATGTAACCAGAGTGAACACGTGGGAAAAAGCTGACTTCAGTAGCATTATAAGCAGAAGACTGGCATACACATGAATGACCTAGACACCAAATATTTCTGATTTACTGCATAAGTAACACCATAGCAGCTTGTCAGCAGGTTTTTATGAACTAACCTGTAAAAGCCTTAGGCGAGAGCTTAGATCTCTAATTTTCTTCTGCCATATATTAAATTCTGCATGAACAGAATGCTGTGTATTCTTTATCCTTTGCTGTTCATTGAACAAATTGTCTACCTGCATTTTAATCCTGTCCACTTCCACCATAAGTCTTTTTTGTTGTTCCATTTGTTCTTCATTAAGTGCAGCCTGCACAGAAAAATAGAGCATCTAAATTCTGAATACAGCAAGTATATGAATTTAGTCTTGTCTGCTAAAAGTTTCTAATGCTATCAATTATTTGCTCAAATCATCGAAAATGTATCAAGAGACATTGTTTCCCTAATATGCAATGTTCACAGAAGATTCAAACGGAGCAACACATTACTGGTACACTGAAGTAACTCCAACAATCTTACCTTGTATCTGGTGTCACCTGCTTCCAGTCCATTGAGCTGAGTTTCCAGTTCTGCCTGCTGTGATTCCAGATGATTCTGAGACTGAATTAGTTTTTGGAACTCAGAACTGGATAGAACCTTCTTCACAATAAGTTTTTCATCAAAAGGTGCAAAGGAATAACCTTTAACATTATCTTTCTGGATTTTATGTTCATCATTATCCTGCATGAAACAATAACATCTGCTTGAGTTTAGTGAAGACTGTGTGATGAATTTCATATTATGAGAAAAGAAGGCCAACAGATTAAATGTGGAAGTGAAATGTTTATAATTGTATTACAGTGGTAAGTTATATACACAAATGCTATAACTATTTACCCAGAGGCAACAGAAAACCATACAGTGGCATGGCAAATTAACCTGCTAGAATAGCCAATGTTAGAAGCACAAGTCATCACTACATCATCATTGATGATAAATGAGCACAGGCAAACTTGCACAATTTGTAAAACAAAGCCTGTTGCTAAAAATGGTCTGTAACACTATGGCAGATACAAATTGTTGTTAGCACTTTGCTTAACACAATCACCAACACAGGCAGTAATAAATATTCAGAAAGAGCATCCTACTTACATCTACTCAATACCAACTTCCATTATAATAAAATGCCTCAATTCTTCTCTTAAGCCTATTTCCTACCCACATCCAAATCCCCAACCCATTTCATGATTATCACCCTTTCCCATATTTATGCGCAACATAATTTCTTTCTCCACTTCTAAATTTTTCTCACTTTTTCCACTTGTTTCACACTTTCTTAGATCTCCAGTTTTCAACTGCCATTCATGATAATTTTATTAATCCCCTTTCACTTTAAATTATCGAAATTTCAAATGTCTGTTACTTCTTTCAACAAGTTTATGCACCCCACATTTTGTCCCAAAACCCTGGTTGGAGTTTACTTTGCACATTACATTTCAGTTTTTGAATGAATTTCGTGGTCACCCATGGACAGCATAGCTTCAGTTTTTGTTGTTTATGTGATCTAATGGGGGATTTATATTTATTACCATTTTGAGTCATTTATTAACATTTAGTGTTACTGCAGTTCAAGAAAGCATTTTCTGTCTAAAGCTAATATTAAAAAACTACAGATGCCAAAAACTTAGACCTCCTTCGAGTTGATATGTCGATGAACACACTGCGCAGTGCAGCAGTCTTGTGAAAGTACTACTTCTTTTGGTTGGCATTAGGTCTATCGTTTGAAGTATCAAACTGTTATGCAATTTCTGTGCAGCACTCAGCTGTCAATGCCTCTAATAACAGTGTTTTCTGATGCTTGGCTTGTCCTCTGCATCTACAAGTTGAGCTGTAGCTTGTCAACATAAGTAAAATATGGTTGGATACAATGCATTTGGCCCAGAGCATTCAGACTAATTCTCAGTCTATTGACAACTTAAGACTTCAACAACAAAGCAAACATTTCTAAAGGAAAACCTAAAAGTGAACGGCCCACTATGTTCTTAACATTCATTCTGCAGCACTGACACATTTGAGTAATAAAATAACAAACTTCAATTTCATCCATGCAACTTTACTGAATGAGATCAATGATTGAAGCATGAGTTCAGAATCTCTATCTAAAGTAGTGAACAATTTACCCTTAAATAAATTTGAGGAAAATGTAGCCAGCTTTCAGTAACAGCTCCAACCCTCTCCAGAATTGAACTGAAATTTTCAACTGGTGACCTCCTGATGTAAGAAACAAGTCCTCCACCTGCAAGCAATAATGAAATGCTCAACATGTCATACAGATTAACTTACAGTTACAACTATATATATATATATATATATATATATATATATATATAATGGAAGGAAACATTCCATGTGGGAAAAATTATATATAAAAACAAAGATGAGGAGACTTACCGAACAAAAGCGCTGGCAGGTCGATAGACACACAAACAAACACACAAAATTCAAGCTTTCGCAACAAACTGTTGCCTCATCAGGAAAGAGGGAAGGAGAGGGGAAGACGAAAGGAAGTGGGTTTTAAGGGAGAGGGTAAGGAGTCATTCCAATCCCGGGAGCGGAAAGACTTACCTTAGGGGGAAAAAAGGACAGGTATACACTCGCACACACGCACATATCCATCCACACATACAGACACAAGCAGACATATTTAAAGGCAAAGAGTTTGGGCCAAACTCTTTGCCTTTAAATATGTCTGCTTGTGTCTGTATGTGTGGATGGATATGTGCGTGTGTGCGAGTGTATACCTGTCCTTTTTTCCCCCTAAGGTAAGTCTTTCCGCTCCCGGGATTGGAATGACTCCTTACCCTCTCCCTTAAAACCCACTTCCTTTCGTCTTCCCCCTCTCCTTCCCTCTTTCCTGATGAGGCAACAGTTTGTTGCGAAAGCTTGAATTTTGTGTGTATGTTTGTGTGTCTATCGACCTGCCAGCGCTTTTGTTCGGTAAGTCACCTCATCTTTATTTTTATATATATATATATATATATATATATATATATAAAAATTAGTGCATTCTTCATATCTATTGCCATCATACACCACACAACGCAATACATATGCAACTATTTACTTACTTTGCCCCAACAATTATAACCCACAGCACCAAACTGAATGTTAACCAACAATACTGCTACAATAAACATGTTAGTCACACATCAGTGAAGGAATTCTAAAACAAAAAATTACTTTCAACAAAATTTCCCAGTTTCTGAACTACCAAAAAATGTTAATCTAACAAGTGATGGATATTCAATAGAGGCATATTTATGAAAAACTGTATGTAATAGTTTGTAATCTGAATTCCAGTCTATCTGTAGGAATTAAAGGAAAGCTTACTGAAAGTGAGGTGAGAAGGATAGAGGTGTCACTTACCAAGTATTCTGCTATGTCCGCTGAGTCACCAGCACACTTCTGTGGCTCCACATTCAAGGATATTCATTTGGCACTTTCCAGAATGATGAGAATTGGGAAGGATCAAGGATATAAGTGACATAACTATGTACATAATAAAAATATAGTATGTGTCTTACTCTCCTTCCTCTATCCTTCTCCCTCCTCCACTATAATGCAAGAGGAAGGTTAGCAAAGCCTATATTTATTCTTTTGGGGCTGATAAGCTTGTGCATCAAGCATGCATTGTATAAGAGTGAAGCGTAGTTATAAAACAAAATTATGAAATTAAGTGCTGTTTCAGGGCAAACTATTACCGTGCTCTGAATACAAATTCTTCACACAATTACAAGAAGAAAAAAAAATTACAAAATCCCAGCTACAAATTTCTACAGTAACCAAACCAAACAAAGACAAAGCTATGAAGGCACTATCATGCAAAGAAACTATGTACAACAGGAAATCAATGCACAATCCTTACAGAAGAAAGAAAAGGTATACATGCAAGAAGTATAATTAACAAAGTGGCTGTTTTTACTATAAAATTAGTTAAGTTGAAAAGCAGTACGCGCGCACACACACACACACACACACACACACACACACACACACACACACACACACACGGCACACACACAACTATACTGGCTAATTATAAACTTAATTTTTTCATGTGAAATCAGCTGCCATCTGTTTTAAGGCTTTAACATGGTACTTAACCCACTAGGAGATAAAGAGTGCCCAAATTTTGTGTGTAATATATGAAACATGCTGCAAGACTAAATGGAAAAACATATTATGAGAAATACAAACTTGAGACAAGGGATCTATCCATTTCATTGGAGAACCAAATTCAGAAAATACTTGGTATACTGCCAATAATTCTGCTATGGTAATCAGCAGATGGAAAGTTTACAAAGCTTTGCCCAAAGCAATCTCCTTTCTACAGTTAAGTGTATGGTAATAATTCTAAGCATAACTGTTGTATGGAAACTTCAAATGTCTGCTATTTGCGACTGTTGACAGCAAAGCATACAAAATATCTTCATGCATCTTTACAGAACTTTAAAATTATTTTAAATGTCTGCAGCAAGTAATTGTCTTCCTTGAATAGAATATGCAGTTTTGCTTCAGTTTAAGGACTTTAAAATTAAAGATAAGAGCTAGAAAAGCAAAGGCAGCATAACAATTCAGCAAGTCGGAATGAGTATAAACTTTGAAAACTGGAATGTTATTAATTTAGCTCTTTTGTCTTTCGGGGTCAGGAGACACATGGAAACCAAGATGATACTAAAACTATTTAAGATTTTTAGCAGGAAGACTTAATAATGTCAGTCTTCTACTGTGGCTACCAGACTGACTGTAGAAATAGTGCAAAACAGCAAGTGGTAAGTGTGAAATTAAGTACAGTGAAAAAAAAAAAAAAAAAAAAAAATGGGGTGGGGAGTGGAGACAAAAGAAAATGAACTGAGATGAAGAATGAAGTAAACTAGGATTTGATGCCCATTAATGATGAGATGATCAGTCGCAGAGAGCTAGCTTAGATTAGGGAAGGACATGCCCTTTTGAAAGCATGCACGCACGCACCCACACACACACCCACCCAGACAGACAGACAGACAGACAGACAGAGAGAGAGAGAGAGAGAGAGAGAGAGAGAGAGAGAGAGAGAGAGAGAGAGAGAGGGGGGGGGGGGCAACTCAGTTCCAGTTCCTGATTAAACTACAAATGCCCCTCTTCATTGGCTTGATGAACAGTCCCTTAGGCTGGACGAAGTTTGTACTTCAGAAGCAATATGATGAAACCTCTTTCCTTGGGCACCCACCACTATCATCACACAGAAAGTTTCACATATGTATGGCACATTACCAGAACTGTAGTCAAAATGATTTAGTATTTGAAATACCGGTATCACTGTTAAAATTTTAGGCTGATGATAACGTTCCATGACCAATGCTATCTCAGTTCCCCCTGTTCCACAGTAAAATTGTTATAAGAATTAACATTAAGTATATCTCTGCTACTGACAATTTTCTTTACAATGCTACTAAGAACTAGACTACTAATGAGACTAATGTTTTATTGTGATTCATGAAATTTCATTGTGAGAACTGTCAACTGCCCCTTATCACAAATAAATGCAAAATAGTGGAATGCAAAGAATTTAAATTCCTGTTTAGCTTTATTTTTTGACCCAAGACTGGCCTATCATGCTATTCATTACTTATATTAAAAAGTGGAGTATTTCAGGGTTAACATAATACAACTTAACGGAAAAATTTACCCCACATACTTTTAAAAACTGTTCCACATTTTTTCAGTAACATAGCTGCTGCTCAGGTTAGGAATTTATCTTGCTCGAAAGAAATATAGCCAATTCTCAAGAATAATGTGAAGCATCTCGAGAAATGCTAACCTGTGCTGCGCTCTCTTAACTGGGTATGCAAATCTACAGAAGCCCTGCACACAGTTCTTTATATAAGCTGTTTATTGACTAGTCTCACTGTCCATCCCGCAATGCGAGCATTAGATGTACAAAAGTACAGTCACCTGCAACAGTTGAGCATATTGATAGGTGGCTTTTAATGGTTCTTTTGTTGTTGATATGCCAGAACATTTGTTGTAAGTTAATATGGAATAACATTATTACAAAAAGAAATGACAGAGTTAAACCCAGTTTTGTGGTGTTTTTCTAAACACATTTCAGACACCACTGAATAATTTACATTGCTACTTCAATTTAATTATTCTATGAGCTGTCCATTCCAAACTTTGTATTTAAAATCATAAATGCTAAGTTTAAAAAATATAAAAAGTTTATTCAGTTCTTAATGAAAGCAAGCACATCCAGAGCTGCCACTCATACATGTACTATAACACCAACTAAAAAGGCCTGGGGGGGGGGGGGGGGGGGGGGGGGCGAGGGGATGGGGGGAGTGCTTGTCTGGGTGAACATAATTTGGTCTGGAATTGGAGACTTCAATTTAATTTAAAGAAATGTGGGTAACACAGCATATTTGACTGAGAACACTGCCACAATTACTACAAGATGGTTCCTCTACAACACACTAAAACAGCTTAAGACTCAGTATCCCGATGTACACATGTTGAAAAATTGTGTAATATTTTAGATACCTCCACTTAAGGTAACCATTAATGTACATATGCACTTATACAGAAAGAAAAAGCTTTTTACAACAGCACTTCTTACAGCAATGTACACTATGTCGTCAGGCTTTTTTGGCTCATTTTTGTAAATAAGTCACAATTTTCAATTTTCAGGGTTCTGATACTGTTGCAGTGATTCATCAACACAGAAAAATGAACAATTTGCTTTCATATCAGGACACTATTTTAGGCTTCCAAATACATTCAGTCCACTTTTGCACAAGAATTTGACTACAGGAACTATTAAAAAGAACGAATCATAAATAAGCAGCATGAATACTTGTTGCGATTCCAAAACACAGAGCTGTTTCTAGTTTTGCTCATACAGGTAGAACAATTGTTACAGGATCAATAATTTGTGGCACACATTCTTGTAAACATAGTGAAGGGTTACTTCCTTCCTTATCTGTCTCTATCTTCACAACCATCAGTGTAAAATGTATTCAGATGCCTACATAATGTTACTCTAAATCCTGTTTTATGGTTAAATTCCAAAGCTCAAGTATATAGGTATCCAAATAAACTTGACATTTTGTGTGACAATAGTAAATAGATAGGTAAGTATGGAAGTAGTTACATAAGGCTACTCCTATGAAGAAAACTAATCAAATGCATAGGCACCATACTTTGAGTGACAATATCAGAGTTTTTTCCACGATGTACAAAAAACAAGACCTTTACCATAAAAAATGATGTACTAGTCATCTCCGTGCTACTGCCCGCAAAGGAGAGCTATTAGTTGATGCCTGACTGCCTAGAAATATTTCAGCATTCTTCAAATAATAAATCGCATCTACTGTATTTTGTCTTTCAGAACTAATCTACTGGGAACAAATACTATGTTGCACTTTATTTTCTGGGATTTACCTGAAATACTGTCAAACCCATGATCTGTTATTTCCTGTTGTAAATATGCACTGCAAGTATTGAACCTCTTCTGCTCACACCAAACAAATTATAGGGCTCAAGTGAAAAGATAGACTTTTTGAAATACGTGGTTGGCGTTTTGGTCCTAGAAGACCGCACACATGCAGAAGCCACACTTCCATTAGTGACTCAGCGTAATGCCCCATTCCATAAGAGTCTGAGTATAGACTTCTTGTATTGTAACATAAGTGTTTTTTCATTTACAAGAGTCTCATGGAGCATGCTTCACTACTAAGGCAGCTAGTAGTTTTTTGTGTCTTGAGACATGTGTTCTCATTTCTTAACTCTCGTTGCTGCAGGATGCAAGTGTATAAGAACAGGTGAGCCTAATTTGGAAGTACCTCTGCAGAAAAATAGTGTGCACATACAAACACTACACAACAAAAAACTGACCACCTTACTTTCATTTTATTTCTTAAATCACTCTCACTACTGTAATATGGCAGCCACATCTGGAAACTCATTTCTGAAGTCAATGCACACAACAGTCCAATAACAGAAAAGAATTGTCAACATCAGTACTTTCTACTGCATTATTGAAGAATGCAATGAAGTACTAAGAAACTGACTGTTAGACTGACCAACCCATTAACTGACCACAATCATGCAAAATCAGTTTGAAATGCTGCACTGATGGAGAAAAAAAAGATGAATTTACAAGCATAAAGCTCATATTAAAATGCAAATATTACTGTCCTGCTTTATAAAGAAATAAATAACTGAATATAACAACCTGACACTAAGTTAACAGAATACGCAAATTTTAACATTATTTATCTGCCAGCCAATGATCTCAATGGTTTATCTTATCCCATTGTAGTTCTCCAAGTATTTTCTTAAATGGCATCAACATTGTCACTTTTTTCTGTAATTATGATAGAGCAGGTCACAAAGGATTAAAAATTTGAATAAAAATGGGATTCTTAATCCAGGTGTCCAGTTTGAAACTTATCTTGTTAACCATGCCAGGCAAAACTTTTAAGTCACTTTCCTGGTAACTTCTAAATATGTAGTCGCACAATATATGGAAGATGGCAACTGTTGAAAGAGTAAAATTTGACCCAGACACACATTCCTGTGCAGCTGGCCAATCTAAGACAAAATTACAAATTTGAAACTTGTTGACTGATTGAAACTGGGCCCACAGAGGGATTGAAACACACAATTTTGTCTTTCACAGTCACTGCTATTACCAAGTGAGCTGCCCACACGACTCTCAGCCTGTCTGCCCTTACAGTTTTAATTCTGCTAACAGTTGTCATTATAATCAACTATATTCCCTTGATCACTGCATAATTCATACATTTCTGGATGGTCTGTTTTCCTCATCAGATCAGTTTATACTTGCTTGAATGTTGGTGATGACATAACTTCATCATCCATGGTGCAACACTGCTTCAACTGAAACGAACCTGGTGTACAAACTATAGCTAGAATTGCAGCACAAAAGTGGCAGTAGAGTGAAACTTACAGCTGGTCTATGATTCAATTGAAGAGTTAAAGTAGAATACCATATTTTGGTACATGGCATTTATACAGACAGATCAGTATACATATCTATTTCACCCAATCCTAAATGAGAGACTGATTAGTGTTCTAGGTCTTGACATTTGAAAAATTCAACATAATTTGTGTGCACTCTACATTGATGTTGGTTATAGGTGAACAGTAATGTACCTCCCCCTCTTTAACAATATCATGTTTCTAATCCAAAAGTTTCGGAAACAATTTTCCTATGCCAGGTGACAGAACTTTCAATCTTCATCTCCCCATGTCCACAGTATTTAATTTGTTAAAGAACAGCTAAGGCCTTAAAGCAGCATTGACAGCAAACAGCTAAACATCATTAAAAATAACTTCTGCAAAATTAATATGTCAATGGAAATTCTGGGAAGGAAACCAAGCAAAGTGAGAAAAGGTAATTATTCACCTGCAACTAATTGACATATGGTACACAGACACACTAATGCAACATAGAATCACATTAACTTTCATAAACTACCATTATTCTTCCAGTTTAAGTGTACGCATGTACACGCTTTAACACGCACAAGCACACTCACACCCAAACCCAGAGATACCAATAGAAAAATATATATATAACTTGAAAGATAATGGTAGCAAATCTTTCTGTATTGCTTTATGTCCATGCTACATGCATCAATAAGGTGTAGGTGAATTCCTCAAAATTTCAATTTTTTAATAATTTCCTCTGAACGCTTGTTTAGAAGTTATGTGCTGCTTATCTCATTACAAAAAATTATGCTTGAAGCTGAAAAAAGTTAGTGTATATATGCACGGGGCAGTGTGTAAGCATCTTTACATAACATATTCAGTATAAAAAGCATGCAATGTGTGTTGAAAAACAGTGCATAACATTTCAAGCAGAAAGCAAGCAGGTGTTAAAAATATTTGTATTCACAGGTGATGAGAAGAATAAAGAAAGGAGGTATTAAAATAAAGAAATAATAGATTCCTTTAAATTAACAAGTTTTTCAGGTATACTGGCAACCATACTTGGAGTTTTGGAAAGAATTTCTAGAATTCCTATGAAGAAGTTTAACACTTTGGAAAGAATGTCTGCAGTAATATCAAAGAGGTTTGGCAACTGGTAAGTCATATCCAAGAGAGATAACCAGAGATGGTAGAGGAATGGAGGGATTTTACCAACATAATTCAGAAGATTATAAAGAGTGGCTGGAATAAGTGAGATAAATACTGGAATCTGGTAAAAATATTCAAGAACTGTAGATTTTATTTCTTGGTATGTGACTGTTGAATCCTGTGCTATGTGTAACCCTGAAAATACATTTAAAATGAAATATTAGTTAGCTAACATATCACTGAAATTATTATTACCAAGTTTGTTACATTAAACAAACACAAAAAACCAGCAATAAATTTTGCTGCATATTACTAAAAACAAGAATATTCAAACGTGAACTTACATTAGACAGAAAGATACGTTATTAATTATAGATAAGCATTACAAGAAAGGAGACAGAAAGACTTTCCAAAGTTTGTGAAAAACGTATAACGCAAGGAACAATGATTAAAGATTGTTGTATCTTAACAAGATCAGAATGCTTTGAAAATTTAAGTGTGCTATGAGACATGACACCAAAAGCACCAAATTTCAAAAGCAATGATTCTATAAGCAGAAAGCATTTTAATTCAATGCCATTGAAATTAAAAACATAACCATTGTGAAAAGTTAACATCACAACTAAAGGGAACAGCAATCTTTAGAAAATGCACATATAAAGCATTACGTTCATCCATTCAATTGCCAGATACTGTAGACAATTCATGACTATAATAAAAAAACAATGGGAATGAAAAACATTTTAGTATATATTACCTTAGGTTAGAATAGTTGCCTGGTAGTGTCTAATGGAACATGAGATATGGATAGAACTAATTAAATTTCAAAGCCATCAAACAGACTCAACATCCCAAGAGACTTTATACTGCCCATCACTCACATACGCATAATTCACCTACTTAAAGCAATTTGTTCTAGAAAACCGCACACACAACAAAAAGTAACTATGTTCAGGGAGGTGTATGCTTCTTGTTCAACGTGACACTTAACTTCAAGGAAACAGAATATCCTAAGTTACCCTTAACATTTTATTCAACAAAAAAGAGGAAGGTATTAGTGACTGAAGAAAGCAACCCTAACCTCAAATGTGGCTGTTTGGAGAATTTATCCTTAAACCAAATCCTTGGGGAAATTTATAACAAAAGTCTGTACTCAAAGAGTTCTGAAGGGTACCAAATGCAATGAGCACTGATTTTAAGTGGAATGAGATGTAGGATGAATATTGTGGATTTCATTTGGAAAGAGGCTGAAGTATGATTTTAATCACCTTCAAGAAGATATGGCTCGTCTAAAGAAGAATCTTACTAAAATCCCGTTTTCAAAAATGGCATACATGCTGAAAATATGCAAATAAAGAGAGGACGCAAAGGAGTGAAGAACAGATACACAAAATGTGATTAGATCAATAAATAAGCTACAGATGAGGACTTCAGAGGGGGTGGGGGACAATTTGTGATGATGTGAGAAAGAACTAAGGGTACAAGAAGAGAATTTTGTTGGATGGAGGGGGCAAAGGAGAGGGGACACAGGAGACCATGAAAATTACTGTATCATTAACTTTCACTTCAATGGATACTGACAAGGGGACAATATGAACCTCCCCTCACTGATTTGATTCATATTTGCAATGTGTGTATGGAATGACTAGGACTGTTATCTTAAAGGGAAAAATCAACACTAACATTTTTGAGAAAATCAAGTTTGAAAATTTTAGGCATGCTTATTTCCTTTGTATGGTCAATGGCACTCAAGGAGTTTGCAGCCAAGTGAATAACAGCTTACCCTCTCCCGTAAAACCCACATCCTTTCGTCTTTCCCTCTCCTTCCCTCTTTCCTGATGAAGCAACCGTTGGTTGCGAAAGCTTGAATTTTGTGTGTATGTTTGTGTTTGTTTGTGTGTCTATCGACCTGCCAGCACTTTCGTTTGGTAAGTCACATCATCTTTGTTTTTAGATATATTTTTCCCACGTGGAATGTTTCCCTCTATTATATCCATAACAATATATTTATTATGACTAAATTGTGTGTATCTAATTAATCTCATTTATTTTTCATAATCTCTATGCCAAAATTCTAATCTATAAGTGAACTTTTGGAAGTAGTTTCCCATTACTACTATACTGCTGCAGGTATGTTCCAGCTCCCTCACAAGGTTTTGACCAAGCATGAGCCTGGCTTCCTGGTACACGTCCACGTACGGTATGACTCACTGTATGAACCTGTTTTCCCATTATTCCTGCAGGTGTATTTGAAGCACTAGAGAAAGCTGCATCTCTACAAACAACTTTCAATAAGTGGAGGGAGAAAGGGAACAGCATTCATGAACCCGGAGAATACTTCATTTGTATGTTAGCCCTGTAGGTACGGACCCCAAGATGTTTTATAAGTATATGTAGTGATGTGACTAGTACTTCAACAGCAAAAGAATATGAATCTATTTGTGAAGCCCAATTAATTTGCAGAGAAGTTTCAACAGTATGAATAAATACAGTATTCTTTTACAGTGACCAGCTCTTGTTCCAAAATCAATCATCCTGCAGTAGTACTACAAGAACACACACAACCCGGAGAAGAAATTTTTTGCAATACTTTTGGAACGGTAGAGGAAAAACAACTCGGGATACAAGATAAACTTATTGTCCACCAAGAAATCAACACAGGACAAGAAACAAAAAAAGTCTTATCTTCAGATAATTAGAAGCCCAAAGAGAAGCAGGTGAAAATGGACACCAATTTGGTTCTTCTGGATTACAAGATTAGTGTCAGCTTCTAGTGAGAGCATCCTAGATGGAGTTTGGCCACTCTTCGTAGAAGGGGAGTGACATCTAAAAAGCAAGGAAAATTTGAATAGAACATGTAAGACAACATGGGATAAAGAATGAACAACTTGAAACAAGTGATTCGTGGTCTATTACCACTTAACAGAAGCTCAAGAATGTAATAAGCAGGTGGTGACAAAACTACCAACAATGGGCTCTTGCTGTTGCTTGCCAATTTCATAGTTTTACTTTTCAAGCTTCCAACTTTTGGGTAGTACTCTTCACAAGAAGATATCAGATCTTTCAGAGAAAATCACCAGATCTGTGTCAGAGTGGAAGTGCTTCACTGCATAAAATCCTTGATGCAGCATCAAATTTTTGATCCAGATTCAAGACCTCATACTAAAATATGACAAGCTTTTTTTGTTTTAGGGTGGCAATGTCAATCAACTTATGAGCGAACTCTCACCATATGAAAAACAATGGAGCTTCTTGGGCAGTGAAAGGATACACATAAGGTGACAAATTCGTACACTGCTCAATATTCAGTCAGCTTATTTGGAAAATTACTACCAATATTCTTTGTTTGCTTTCAAGAGACCACTGGCTCATAAGGCCAAAGGGTGAAAAAACCAATTTATGAACATCCATGCAAATATGAAAACATTAAGATAACACCTTTAAATTGCAGAAACACTCACAACAGCAATATACAAGAATTTTCTAACCAAAATTTAAAAACCATGTTTTAGAGTAGAACAATTTCTTTTGCTCTTCGATTCACGGGGAGAACAAATGAACAAGGTCTGCACGGCAGAACTTCAGAATGGAGAGGGCCTGTCAATGTGCAGTTTTAAAGTAATTCCTCCATAATGTGTTCCGATGGTGCAGCCTTGCAATGTTTATTTCTACAGGCAAGTGAACAACCATCTAAAATGACTGAAAATCACATCATGAACATGCTAGAGAGCTTCTAGAGAAAATTGCGTAAAAATTCAATCAATCTTACACCATCAGTTGTGTGCAACAATACTTGATTATATAGTTCAATATGCACGATATGCCACAAAATTGTGTTATGATCGAGAAGTATTTACAAATGTAAACCAAGTTTTTCTCTTTACATGTGTTGCTTGTCACAATAACTTTTGTTTTCCACGTTTACATGATCAATAGCATCCTGACTCTTGCAGCTCTATAGGTTACACATATTATCCACAGTATGAATAGAAAGGCGTCAGTTTTCTTGTATCCTTTTTATTTTAAGTCTCCTTGGAAACCAAAATTCTTTTTCTCCTTTTTTCAGCATGACATTTTTGAATATAATAAATAAAACATTAAATATTAATATTTGCTGAACCATTACAAATCTATCATTAGAACCATATATGAATGAAAGAAAGTATCTGCAGCAAGATTTGATGTAGATGTCATGCTTATGAAACAAAGTGTTTACACGCTCAGTTGCAGCCTCCTTGGATACTAATGACCAGACAAAGCATATGAGCATGACAAAAATTATGGAACTCTATTTTCTCAAAAATAGCTGCAAGTTACATATTTCTGTTTACAGATGAAGTTCTGGTCGTGCCCTACACACCCTCTGAATATAATTCAATTAAGAGAGGGCAAGCTCATACAGTATAACAACTGTAAGAATAATAATAAACTTGATGGAGAAAAATGAGAACAGGAGTCAGAAATGATTAGTGCAACAAAAAGGATACTTCTAGCTTTGAGAAGAAATGGACTACCTTGGGCTTAAAAGTAATTAGTCATTCATTATAGTATAAGTTAGTCAAGAAACAATATATGGCACATTTAGCTGTGTGTTACCAAGAACACAATTTAAACAAGTGGTATCAAACAGAAATTCTGTTTCCAGTACTGTTATATCTGAATTGCATTATTCATAACCAACAGGGAATTGTTAAGGCATTTTAATAATAAAAAGGGGAAACTTTAAAAAGAGACAATAGTAATGTATTTAGGCATGGCGAGAGGAGCCACAGACCCGGAAGCGGGCTGAGTGGCTGATACCAGATAGCTGTGCTTGATAATGAGCTAAAAGCATCTCTCTGCGAGAGGCCCGCATGGAGGACTTACACACACTCTTAGTCTCCTTAATGGCACACAGCTTCTTGTGCATGCTGAGATTATGTCATTCCGTCTTGCAAAGCTGAAAAACCCTGTGTCGTAATAATGATCGCAGGTCACTTACGGGGATGTCAATCTCCAGAAGCAGTTTCTGTGTAGCCTGTTTGGCCAGCCTGTCAGCAAGTTCATTTCCTAGGATTCCGACGTGGCCTGGGTTTAACACAAACACCACAAAACGACTGAACCGTTCCAGGGCGTATATGGACTCCTGGATGGTTGCTACCGAAGAATGGGCGGGGAGAGGGGGCATTGGTCGATAGCTTGTAGGCTGCAGGCTGCTCAAGGAGTCAGTGCAGAGAAGAAATGACTCACCAGGGAATGAGCAGATGCGCTCAAGAGCAGCTCTGTAGTGAAAAAACTGCAGCCATCTTGCAAAGAGTGCTGTTCAATATGCCCTCTATGAGCAACGCAAAGAAAACATGACCATCAGCCATCAAGCCGTCGATGTAAACCACTTCATGGTCCCAGTACACGTCAAGAATCTAGAGGAAATTACAGCAGAGAGCTGCGGGTTTAACTGAGTCCTTAGGACCATGAGTAAGGTCCAGGCGAAGCTTCAGCCTAGGTGTACACCATGGAGGTGTATGTGAACGGACCTCGAGTATAGGTGGTAAATGCAAGGACTTCACTTCAGACAGAAGAGATCAGATGTGAAATGCAATCATAAGCCCTGACCGGGGCCTCCGATGCGGGAGATGAACCACCATGGGTGGGAAAAGGAGACGGGAATTCAGATGCTCAGGAGAACTATGAATGCATCAAACGTAACTGGCGAGCAGTTGTGCACATCTAACCTTCATTGGAGGAACTCTGGCCTCCACCAGGGCGCTGGACACCGGTCTCATCCTAAAAGCTCCTGTTGCCAGTCGAACACCACGTGGTGTACCGAGTCGAGTAAATGCAATGCTGAGGTGCCGCCAAACCATAAACCAGACTCCCAATCAAGGCAGAATTGAACAAGGGCTCTGTAGAGCTGCAGCAGCGTAGAGTGATCTGCACCCCAGTTAGAGTTGCTCAGGCAGCAGAGAGCATTGAGGTGCTACCAAAAGAACTTCCGATTCAGCTGATGAAGATGAGGAAGCCACATCAATTGGGCATCGAAAACCAGTCCTAATAATCAATATGTCTCCACTACAGTGAGTGGATTGCCATTAAGGTAAAGCTCTGGTTCTGCATGAACGGAACAACGCCGACCGAAGTGCACTACGCACGACTTTGCGGCAGAAAACGAAGCTGCGGGTTAGAGCCCATAACTGCACCTTGTGGATGGCTCCCTGTAGGCACCATTCAGCAACACCAGTACTGGAGGAGCAAACAAAATAAAGAAGTCGTCTGCATACAAAGATGGAGAGATGGATGGCCCTACAGCTGCTGCTAGACTATTAATGGCCACTAAAAACAAAGACACACTCAAAAGAGAGCCCTGTGGGACCCCATTCTCCTGGATATGGGGAGGGACTATGGGACGCACCAACTTTGACATGGAAATTATGGAGCAATTGGAAATTTTGGATAAAAATTGGGAGTGGGCCCCAGAAACCCCACTCTTCTAATGTGGCATGGATATGATGTCGCAAAGTCATGTCTTAAGCTTTTCATAAATCAAGAAAGATGGCAACCAGATGTTGGTGTCTGGAAAAAGCTGTTTGGGTGGAAGACTCAAGGGAAACTAGATTATCAGTGGCAGAGTGACTCTGGCAGAAACCGCCCTGGTATGGAGCCAGTAGGCCACGTGACTCCAGGACCCAACACAACCGCTGACTTACCATACAGGGTTATTACAAATGATTGAAGCGATTTCACAGTTCTACAATAACTTTATTATTTGAGATATTTTCACAATTCTTTGCACACACTTACAAAAAATCAAAAAGTTTTTTAGGCATTCACAAATGTTCGATATGTGCCACTTTAGTGATTCGGCAGACATCAAGCCGATAATCAAGTTTGTCCCACACTCAGCGCAGCATGTCCCCATCAACGAGTTCGAAAGTATCGTTGATGCGAGCTCACAGTTCTGGCACGTTTCTTGGTAGAGGAGGTTTAAACACTGAATCTTTCACATAACCCCACAGAAAGAAATCGCATGGGGTTAAGTCGGGAGAGCGTGGAGGCCATGACATGAATTGCTGATCATGATCTCCACCACGACCGATCCATCGGTTTTCCAATCTCCTGTTTAAGAAATGCCGAACATCATGATGGAAGTGCAGTGGAGCACCATCCTGTTGAAAGATGAAGTCGGCACTGTCGGTCTCCAGTTGTGGCATGAGCCAATTTTCCAGCATGTCGAGATACACGTGTCCTGTAACGTTTTTTTTCGCAGAAGAAAAAGGGGCAGTAAACTTTAAACCGTGAGATTTCACAAAACACGTTAACTTTTGGTGAATTGCGAATTTGCTGCACGAATGCGTTAGGATTCTCTACCGCCCAGATTCGCACATTGTGTCTGTTCACTTCATCATTAAGAAAAAATGTTGCTTCATCACTGAAAACAAGATTCGCACTGAACGGGTCCTCTTCCATGAGCTGTTGCAACCGCGCCGAAAATTCAAAGCGTTTGACTTTGTCATCGGGGTGTCAGGGCTTGTAGCAATTGTAAACGGTAAGGCTTCTGCTTTAGCCTTTTCCATAAGATTTTCCAAACCGTCGGCTGTGGTACGTTTAGCTTCCTGTCTGCTTTATTCGTCGACTTCCGCGGGCTACGCGTGAAACTTGCCCGCACGCGTTCAACCGTTTCTTCGTTCACTGCAGGCCGACCCATTGATTTCCCCTTACAGAGGCATCCAGAAGCTTTAAACTGCGCATACCATCACCGAATGGAGTTAGCAGTTGGTGGATCTTTGTTGAACTTAGTCCTGAAGTGTCGTTGCACTGTTATGACAGACTGATGTGAGTGCATTTCAAGCACGACATACGCTTTCTTGGCTCCTGTCGCCATTTTGTCTCACTGCGCTCTCGAGCGCTCTGGTGCCAGAAACCTGAAGTGTGGCTTCAGCCGAACAAAACTTTGAGTTTTTCTACATATCTGTAGTGTGTCGTGACCATATGTCAATGAATGGAACTACAGTGAATTTATGAAATCGCTTCAATCATTTGTAATAGCCCTGTACTTTCTAACATCAGTGACAGCAGAGGTGAAAGCTTCCCAGTCTGCCTTGTTTAAAGCCCATTTTTGTAGACATCTGGGGGAATGGTACTGGGGGAGTGACAAGAAGATGGGAAAGTGGTCACTACCACAAAAGTCCTCGTGGGCTCTCCAGTGGACAGATGGGAGAAGTCCTGGTCTGCAGAGGGATAAATCAATGGCCGAGTAAGTGTCACGAGCCACACTGAAATGTGTGGGAGCCCCAGTATCGCGGTGCCACCCCACAAGGGGTTATGGGCATTAAAATCTCCCAAAAGTAGGAAAGGTCTAGGGAGTTGATGAATCAGTGCAGCCAATGCATTCAGGGGTTCTGCACCATCTGGAGGAAAATACATGTTGCAGACAGTTACAGCCACAGAGAGCAGTGGTTGCATTGCAGGGAATCAGGTTTCCTCGAGGGCAATGCAGAAAGCAGATGTAAAGCTCAGCCAGGTG
Organism: Schistocerca piceifrons; assembly: GCF_021461385.2. NCBI lineage: Eukaryota > Metazoa > Arthropoda > Insecta > Orthoptera > Acrididae > Schistocerca > Schistocerca piceifrons. The sequence continues at coordinate 344,877,910 of NC_060139.1, forward strand.
GTGGAGAAAACCGCAACAATTCCACTGGAAGGTGACGTTATCTTGAGGCTGGGAAGGCATGAAGCATACAAGAAGGCAGCTTACACCTCGGGGTCACCTGCTGCCACCGACTGAGTATTTGTATCCATTCCTATTGTGGATGAGGCAACAGTGAGATGCGGATCCTCAGGGGACACTAAGATATCACTCTAATCCTCAGGTGCAGAACTGGTAGGGAGTGGTAGTGTTGGGGCCACCGGAGGGTCCTTTTTCTTAGGAGACATCTTTGTTTCGTTTTCTCACCCTCTCACTTCTCTTTAGAGGCTTGCTGGGATGATTTCTCCGAAGTAGCTTCAGGAGGAAGACTGTGAAGCTCTTCGTCCAGAAGCTTTTGGTTCCTTTAGCCACTTGCGAGTGTCCGCTGTGGCATTAGTGGAAACCTTGGGAGAGAGGGTCCCAAGGGACCCCTTCCACAGTGAGTCGGAGGAGGCTGTTGCTTCTCTGGCTTGGGGAGGGGGGGGGAGGAAGGGGGGGGGGGGGACCGATGCCCCGTCACGTTTGGGGGGGGGGGGGGGGATCCTTGCTCCCGAAGTAGGTACACCAAACTGGGAGTAATTGTTCAAATTTACATTTAGCCTCTTTGTAAGTCAACCAGTCCAGGGTCTTTTACTCCATGATTTTCCGCTCCTTTTGGAGTACTGTGCAGCCTGGCGAGCAGGGGGACTGCTGCTCTCCACAGCTGATAAAAGTGGGAGGAGGCACACATGGAGTATTTGGATGCAGTGGAAATCCAGTCTCGATATGTGGCACTGGAAGTGCAGCGGGAAGACATGCCTGAATTTCCAGCACTTAAAGCACCTCATAGGGGGAGGGATGTGTGGTTTAATGTCACAGCGGTAAACCATCAACATAATCTTTCAGGCTATGAATCACTGTCAAAGGTCAAGCTGAAGGCTCCATTAGCAACCCTGTTGTCTTTGGGTCCCCTGTAAACGAGACGGATGAAATGAACACCCCGCCATTCTAGATTGGCGCGGAGCTCGTCGTCAGACTGCAAGAGGTGGTCACATAATGGAAAATAATCCCCTGGACCATGTTGAGGCTTTTATGCAGAGTGACAAAAACAGGAATAGCACCCAGCCAATCACTGGCAAGTAACACCTGGGATTGGGCTGAGGATGCTGTCTGAATCAAGACTGCACCACTTCTCATCTTGGAAAGCACCTTCACTTCCCAAAACTTGTTAAACAAAAAACTGAGGCTTCGTAGGTAGAAAGGAGTCTATGTCCATTCTGTTACCCGTCTATTCTGCTACAGACTAAGTACCGAGGCAAATATGACTGTTCTTTCTGTAGCACTACGTTCCTCCCTTGTGTAGCGAGGGAGGGAAACGATTTAGGGTCATAACTGTCAGCATTGTACTCAATCTTGCCCTTCTTAGAGACTGCCGGCATTGTACTGTCACCAGCAAGAGATGACTTACTCTGCTTCATTGCGGGTCATCCGCCCTGATGCCACCCACTCCCATCAGGGACTCTCCCCACCGGCGCTAACCAGCCACAGCGAAGGCCACCTGGCATGATGGCCATTGCCGGGAGTCTTGATGCCCCAAGAAGACAGGTATCTAATCACTGGCATACGTGAGGAGTTTACAACACAGGCACCAGCAGTGAGATCCCTGTGTTGTCAGGGGGCTACCATCAAATAGGTACATGACGGCCCCACCCCAATGGACTGGCTACCGTGCTGGATATTGGGCACAGAGAAATTCAATATTGTCATGGGGACAGAGAAAATGGAAGAAGATGACACACCCCAGGAAATATCCTCGCCCAAATAGTTGAATTGCAGGTGGAGATGCAAAGCCATGGCAAGAGGTGCAGGAATTCGAATCTAAGGGCACTATGGACAACTTGTGCACCACACAAGGCATCCTTCCCCATATGTCCCGCACTTCTGTAGAATTTAGAAAGTGGCAGGTCAAGCCATAAAATGGGACCTGAACTTATAGGGCTGAAAAGTGAGATATTCCTTTTAGTCACCTCCTAAGACAGGCAGGGATACCTCGGGCCTATTCTAACACCCGAACTCACAGGGAGATCCAAGAGAGGCAGTCTAGGAGTAAAGAAACTAGGCAGTAAGCAATCAAGGACAGTCAGGAGATGAGGCGGAGGTCTGACAAGAGGTGCTGCAGGGAGAACTGGGTGGTGGTGGTGGTGGTGGTTAGTGTTTAACGTCCCGTCGACAACGAGGTCATTAGAGACGGAGCGCAAGCTCGGGTTAGGGAAGGATTGAGAAGGAAATCGGCCGTGCCTTTTCAAAGGAACCATCTCGGCATTCGCCTGAAACAATTTAGGGAAATCACGGTAAACCTAAATCAGGATGGCCGGAGACGGAATTGAACCTTCGTCCTCCCGAATGCGAGTCCAGTGTGCTAACCAATGCGCCACCTCGCTCGGTGGAGAACTGGGGGCTCATTGCAGAGTTAACATCCGGAACTGATGATCAGATAGGCAGCAGCTGTGGAACTCTGAGCTACTCGTGTGGGTTGCATTCGAAGAGTAGACGGAATGGCAGATGTCTTAACCGTCTCTGTATTGGACCTGGCCACTCAGCGGAAATTTCTCAGCCAGAGCTGTTAGGAATTCCTTCTGTATATTTTAAATAAACTTCAGGCAGTTAAACATTTCTGGAGAGTACTTCAATTTTCTCACAGCCTTTTCCTACCTTCACACCAGAGACCGTAACTTCTTAGCTACGTCAAAGTCTTCTTCTCACTATGGCCAACCAGCTAATCTGTGGTTATGAACTGTGTCACTCACTCAAGTAAAACCCATGCTTGGGACACAAAAGTACACATTTTTTAAATTGATATCTACTGAAAAACATACTTCAGTATCTTTGTTAAAGCAAAGATAGTGAATTTTCAACCTATATTTTTTGAATATTCTATCTCCAGGAGTTGGGAAAAAAAAAGAAAAAAGAAGTATCGTTTAACTGTCAACACTGTGTGACCACAAGTTCTATTCTCCTCCAAGTTAAATAGTATCACTGCAGAACCCAGCAACAAGATCCAAAACATACCACGTAATGATGCAAAATTTTATTTTAAGTCCTTGCAGCCTTTGTAAATTCTATAAATATAATTTCAATCCTTAATGTCAGTTCTACACCAAAAATAACATTTTTGTCAAATCACAGTTTTAAAATGTAGCATCCCTCATTTCATCATTATGATAGATGATAATGTAACAGTATGTTTGTATAAAATGTTGTCTAAAGCTCAATTACGTTGCAATGGAGAGATTCAATACTATATTTTTTTCAAATATGAAATCAATCCAACAGTGGTTTTTAAATGTCTGAAAAATGCCAATAAGCCAACTGATGCTGGGCTTTTAGCCCAGTTAAATACCAACACAATGACAAATTAAACAGAAATAACTGATGAGCTTACAGATAGAGCTGGGAATGACTGAACAGTTTGATGAGATTTCAATGGCGTAACTTAAATATTCAAAACAGTGTAAAATGTGTGCTGTGACCGAAAAGAATATGACACTTGGAAAATTTATCTGAAGAATCATTATACAGCTTCTAGTGATCCCACTTTCTGTTGATTACAACACACCCAGAATAGTCCACAGCGACCAAAAAAATTGCCTCAATAAACAATATGCTGATATATACTCCACACATATACTTGCAAATGAATTAATTTTCCCATCTTAATCCTACTGGAATTAAAGAGTACTTTTCACCACATGTGTTTTGCTTTTATTGTATACCACCTCTTCCAAGCTCATTCTGGAAATACAGTACCATATAGATAATATGACTTTACATTGTGGTATGAACGGCTCTACATTGTGGTATGAACACACTAAAGTATTTCTTTAAAAAAGTGGTGTACCATTTACTTACAGTGCTTTTGCCTCGTTACATCATTTGTAGCAGAGGCAAAGACAGGGAACGGGACAGCGAGAGCAGGGTACACAGTAGTAAGGCCGGTATTACACTATCATATTTCTTTGTCAAATATCTTTGTCAAAGAAATTTCATGGTGTAATAGAGAACTTTTCTCCAAATTTGGAGAAAAGAGAACCACTTGTATGAATATTAAGAGCTCAGATGGAAACCCAGTTCTAAGCAAAGAAGGGAAAGCAGAAAGGTGGAAGGAGTATATAGAGGGTCTATACAAGGGCAATGTATTTGGGGACAATATTATGGAAATGGAAGAGGATGTAGATGAAGATGAAATGGGAGATACGATACTGCGTGAAGAGTCTAACAGAGCACTGAAAGGCCTGAGTCAAAACAAGGCCCCGGGAGTAGACAACATTCCATTAGAACTACTGACGGCCTTGGGAGAGCCAGTCCTGACAAAACGCTACCATCTGGTGAGCAAAATGTACGGGACAGGCGAAATACCCTCAGACTTCAAGAAGAATATAATAATTCCAATCCCAAAGAACGCAGGTGCTGACAGATGTGAAAATTACCGAACTATCACTTTAATAAGTCACAGCTGCAAAAGACTATCGCGAATTCTTTACAGATGAATGGAAAAACTGGTACAAGCCGACCTCAGGGAAGATCAGTTTGGATTCCGTAGAAATATTGGAACACGTGAGGCAACACTGACCCTATGACTTATCTTAGAAGCTAGATTAAGGAAAGGCAAACCTACGTTTCTAGCATTTGTAGACTTAGAGAAAGCTTTTGACAATGTTGACTGGAATACTCTCTTTCAAATTCTGAAGGTGGCAGGGGTAAAATACAGGGAGCGAAAGGCTATTTACAATTTGTACAGAAACCAGATGGCACGAAAGCAAAACGAGAATAATGGAATGTAGTCTAATTAAGTCGGGTGATGCTCAAGGAATTAGATTAGGAAATGAGACATTTAAAATAGTAGATGTGTTTTGCTATTTGGGGAGCAAAATAACTGATGATGGTCAAAGTAGAGAGGGTATAAAATGTAGACTGGCAATGGCAAGGAAAGTGTTTCTGAAGAAGAGAAATCTGTTAACATCGAGTATAGATTTAAGTGTCAGGAAGTCGTTTCTGAAAGTATTTGTCTGGAGTGTAGCCATGTATGGAAGTGAAACATGGACGATAACTGGTTTGGACAAGAAGAGAATAGAAGCTTTCAAAATGTGGTGCTACAGAAGAATGCTGAAGATTAGAAGGGTAGATCATATAACTAATGAGGAGGTACTGAATAAGATTGGGGAAAGAAGTTTGTGGCACAACTTGACTAGAAGAAGGGATCGGTAGTAGGACATGTTCTGAGGCATCAAGGGATCACCAATTTAGTATTGGAGGGCAGCGTGGAAGGTAAAAATCATAGAGGGAGACCAAGAGATGAATACACTAGGCAGATTCAGAAGGATGTAGGTTGCAGTAGGTACTGGTAGAGGACTGAAGACCACAACAACAACATTAGAGAACTTTGTCAAATGTCTTCAAATATTTGATCAAATCTAGGGCCTCACTGTAGATTTGATCAAAGAAGTCGCTGGTCTTCTGTTCACTGCAATGTGACATGTTACCACATGGAGTGCTAGCATTGCTGCAGCATTCTGTCATCTGTAGTGTTTTTATAAACATTGCCGGTAAATGCAATTGGTGTGTACTGACAACTACAAAATTAATAGAGATGTATGAAGCTGACGAGGTGCTTTACAACATGAGGAACCCTGAATACAAAAATTGATTAAGAAGACTGGAGACCGATCCGATCCGAACCGGCCCAGCCCGTGAGAGTGCTAGGCCTAAGAAAGAGAGAGCTAGGAAATAAGGGGGAGAGGGAACGTTTGGGGACAGATGTGAAGGTTTGGTGGATTTGGTGTGTGTGTGTGTGTGTGTGTGTGTGTGTGTGTGTGTGTGTGTGTATATGTGTGTGGGGGGGGGGGGAGTCATAGGAGGGGCCTAGGTGGCTATGGTGGGGCCTAGGTGGCTATGGTGGGGCCTAGGTGGCTATGGTGGGGCCTAGGTGGCTATGGTGGGGCCTAGGTGGCTATGGTGGGGCCTAGGTGGCTATGGTGGGGCCTAGGTGGCTATGGTGGGGCCTAGGTGGCTATGGTGGGGCCTAGGTGGCTATGGTGGGGCCTAGGTGGCTATGGTGGGGCCTAGGTGGCTATGGTGGGGCCTAGGTGGCTATGGTGGGGCCTAGGTGGCTATGGTGGGGCCTAGGTGGCTATGGTGGGGCCTAGGTGGCTATGGTGGGGCCTAGGTGGCTATGGTGGGGCCTAGGTGGCTATGGTGGGGCCTAGGTGGCTATGGTGGGGCCTAGGTGGCTATGGTGGGGCCTAGGTGGCTATGGTGGGGCCTAGGTGGCTATGGTGGGGCCTAGGTGGCTATGGTGGGGCCTAGGTGGCTATGGTGGGGCCTAGGTGGCTATGGTAGGGCCTAGGTGGCTATGGTAGGGCCTAGGTGGCTATGGTAGGGCCTAGGTGGCTATGGTAGGGCCTAGGTGGCTATGGTAGGGCCTAGGTGGCTATGGTAGGGCCTAGGTGGCTATGGTAGGGCCTAGGTGGCTATGGTAGGGCCTAGGTGGCTATGGTAGGGCCTAGGTGGCGACGGCTTTTGTTGGTTGAATGATTATGGGGACCAAACTACCAAGTCTTCAGGGCCTTTTTCCTCAGACAGACAGGTCAACAAGATTGTATATCAGAGATGGCCTACTGCACAAAACCCAGAGAAGAAAACCCTGGGCCTACCAAAGGTCAACGAAGGCTAATTTAACGGACAAAAGGAAGAAAGGGAGACATTGGAAAGAAGGCAGGCGAGCTGCCCCATCTAGCAAGCAGCTGGAAGCCCCCAAAGGTAGACTACATCAGGGGACATACATACCCCATTACCCGCAACTTACCAGAGGTACACCAATCAGAAATTCCTAGGAAAGACTAGCAAAACTACAGGGCAAGAGAAGTACAAATAGACAAAAAATGAACAAGTCTAACAGACCCCGCTAGAGAGGAAGAAGAAGAATAAAAGAGTAGGTAGGGTGAAGGTCAGAATGAGACCACCAAGCCCAGATAGCTACAGCCCGGTCTGGGCAGAGGAGGCAACAGTGCTTAGTCAACCCCTTAAAGGGTCAATAAGGTTAAGTTGCTCCCCCTGAAAGTTAATGGTAAAAGCCCCCTTCATGAATAAAAGGGAGAAGCAAGTAAGCTGCTGAGGTATCATCTCCTAACACCAGGGTTAGCAAGTCAGGGAGATTAGGAGTCTGTCACAGGGTGGTGAAACTGGGACAGTTCAGCAAAATGTGGACCGTCGTCAAATGGGAACCTCCTTGCAAAGGAGGAGATGACCATGAGTCAGCTAATTATGGCCAATGTGGAACCAGGTAAGGACCTCCACAGATTTGTAGTTTCCTTTATCACCCATAGTTAGTTTAGCAAATTTCAGTGTGAGCCATTCTGTACTGCATATCTCAGAAACTTGACGGCATAATACCGATCAGAGCTCTGCTTCCAGAATACCAATCTCAGAAGTCAGCTTACTGGCAGCCAGTTTGGCCAGGCTATCAGTAAGTCGATTATCTGGGATCCCAATGTGCCCCGGGTTCCAGACAAAGGTTACTGAGTCCCACACTCTTCAAGGGCATACAAAAGATCCTGGATAGTGATGTTGCAAAATGCTCAGGGAGTCGTTGCAGATGAGAAAGGACTCAGCGGTGCAGGAACAGCCATCTCTCCTGCTCAAGAGCAGGAGAGATGGCTACTCCCTCTGCAGTGAAAACATTACAGCCATTTAGCGAGGAGCGCAGTGCAGTATGTCCCATGTAAGTACACTAGACTCTTGCTAATCTGGCCACTCCTGGCGCATACGGGTGCCGAATTAACAGAAGTACCGGATTATTGAGTGTCAGAAATTTATTTTATTCATTTATTTTGAAAGCATAGGGGATATAGCGTACTGTACTTTATTAAATTGAAGGATACAATTTTAAAACAGAGGATATACTTTATTAAACCCAAAAATACATTAATTTTCAAAGAAAGCTTAGTCCTTGAGTATATAGTGTATATAATTATACAGTCTTATCACTCACTATGAAACCTGTCCCTAATTTTGAACTGTTGCAATGACGATACGTGATGGTGGCACGCTTATCAAGCAAGCGCTTTATAAGCATTACATCGGTATTGCATGTATCAGGTTGTTGCATAATGTACTCCAGGAAGACCTCTGCAGCCTCAGCACCAGCAGTGTGAGAAATCTTCATGCTCTCTCCTCCTGTGTCCTCTTCATCACTTTCATCATTACTTTCCTGCACACTATTGATTATTTAATCATTCGTTAAAGTTTGGTCCATGTCATTGTTTTCCTCATTCAGCCACTTAGTAACATCTTCATCATCAATTTCTTCTCCCCCTGGAAGCTTGTGGAACATGTCAGTGTACAAAGTAATTGGTAATTCCGAATTGACTGGCTCATCGTTGTCACTCACTACTGGATCCAACTCGGCATCAATAAATAGTCACAATTTTCTCCATCTCTTCATTATGGTAGTGCTCTCCACTTTATCCCATGCTTTGGCTGCTTGGAATACATCAATGTGTTAATTGCTTTCCACTCCTTCAGCATAGTCTTGACAGTCGTTATCACTTTTGTTCAGCAAGAAGACGAGAAGTGAATGTCGATAATGACGTTTAACTGATTCCAAAATTCCCTGGTCCATGGGCTGAATTAGGGCTGTCACATTGAGTGGGAGAAAGAGTGCTTGTATACCATTGGACTTTAGAGAAACATCTGCAGGATGACTAGGAGCATTGTCAATTATAAGAACAGCTTTCATGGAAGCTTTTTCTTCTTTAGCTCTTTTCTCAATGTTGGTACATACGTTTCATGGAACACCAGCAGAATATTTGTCTGTCCATCCACGCTTTCTTCTGAGCACAATACTGTACTAGTAGAGTATTTCTGTCGTGTGTTGAAAACAACATGGATGTTGGGATTTTCCAATGACCATAAGCAGTAGTTTATGTCTCCCATTTGCATTACAACATGCCATTAATGTTACACGCTTTCTGTTGCTTGTAACCACAAGCTTCCTTCTCATTCTTGGTAGCTAATGTTTTTGAAGGAAGCATCTTGTAAAAGATGTCCTATTTCATCAGCATTATACAAAGCATCAGCAGTTAATTATTCTTCCTCTATTATCCTCCATATCTTTCTTACAAACTCATCAGCATCGTAATTGTTAGCTGAGCGACTTTCCCCGGTGACTTGTCAGCTGCCGAATGCCATGCTGTTTTTTCCAGTTTGATAGCCAACCTTCGCTCGCTACAAAACAAGTTACTACCACCAAGTTGTTTTTTAAATGTAACTGCTTTTACCTTTATAATTGGGCCACTGACTGGAATTCCTTTACTATGTTGTTGTATGAACCATCTATAAACAGCTACGTCCATTTCTTCATTCTCACTCTTTCGCATAATCTTCTGTTTCCCAACTCACTATCCATTTGTGTTTCACTATTCATTTGTATTGAGTATTGTCAAATATCTTTCTTTTTGATGTCATAAATAGCTGCTCGTCCAACACTGAACTCGGCAGCAATGGCTTTTTGCAAAGAACCTCAATTTACTTATCTAAAATTTCGAGTTTCTGCTTGAGGTCTAGTGTAACTGTTTCCTTTTAGAAGACATGATTCCAAACTGTAAAGAAAGCTAAAATTTCAAATACAGTATATAAAGCATTGTTTGACTAAGCATTGTTGCGCAAAATACTTAATTGTGTACATGTTTTTGGATGTGCGCCATATTACTGAGTGGCCGGACTACTGAGGGCCGGATTAGGGAGTGTCTAGTGTATAAGTGAAGCCTATGTGACCAGCAACCATCAAGCCATCAGTATAGACTATGTCTGAACCCTGGAATGTGCCAAGGATGGAGGCCACTTTGTGGTGGGGGACCTTGGGATGAACTGAGTCTTTCAGACCTTGTGATAAGTGGCCGAGGAATGCACCACAGAGGTGTACGTGAATGGGCCCAGAGGAGAGGTCATAGAGGAAACAACTGGAGTTCAGAGAGGAGAGACCAGGCATGGATTGTACCGTATCATAATTCCTGATCTTAACTACCTTTGCAGGGGATGGATTTCAGTGTTTGTAAAGAGGAGATGATAGTTCGGATGATTTGGGGAGCTGCCGACATATTTAGTGTAATTGACAAGCTGCTGTTGTAACCTTATCTACAATGAAGGGACCCCTGCCTACACAAGTAAGCTGTTTAAGGGTATGACACTGACAATCCACTGATAGGTAGATGTGGTCTGACCATGGGGCTGTGGGCTGGGACACTTACAAATTCCCACTTGTTGAAAGAAGTATTACATGACTCCAGATCACATGTAGAAGGAGATAATTGCTTTTGCTCCACCCACTGTTCCAGGACACAAAAGGCAGTGTGATAATTCTCACATGCAGAGGCTCATGCATAATGCAGAGCAAAACGTTTGGCGACATGTCTGGGTCAAAGTAGATAGTGCCATTCAAGGTAATACAAGGTACACCTGCAGGTGTCTGGCATCCATAGAGAAGACTGATCTTCCCCAAACCTGCTTCCTGATGATTGAAACGTACTGTTTCCAGCATTCTTTCTTGTTTTGTTTTATTAGGTGGTGGAACTGGACATGAAACTGCTTAAAGGCAATGGGGTGCTCCATAGAGGAGTGCCGCTTATGTTGTTGGAGAGAGTGCCAACAATCTCCAATGGCCTCTTCTATTTCTGATGACCACCAAGGTACTGTCTCCCATCGGGACAGTCCTGAGGAAAACAGGGATCACTACATCAGCTGCCAAAAGATTGCCTGTAGTAGTATTCTGGACTGCCTCACTGGTATCTACATGCAGCGGGGAGCCAAGGGTGACAGCAGAGGGAAGAGCACCCCTGTAAATACTGCTGAGAGCCCATCTGTGCAGGCATCCAGGGGAGTGACGCTGATTGTGGGACAGGAATATCGGGAAGTGTTCACTACCACACAGTTCATCGCAGCCTCTCCAGTGGATGGGGAGATTCATATCACATCAGTATACTAGCATGACCTTCGAAGGCAATGAATAGCCCTCAAAGACCAAGATGAAGGCACTGATAGCACCCTCATTGTCCTTTGGCCACCTATGGACACAACGAAGTTTACACCCCATCACTCCAAGTTGGCACATAGCTCAACACCAGATTGCACGAGCAGGTCTCAGTGGAAAATGATGCCCTGAACCATATTTAGATTATTATGGAGGGTGACAGTCACAGGTATGTCACCGAGCTTGTTAAAAAGCTAGCAGTGCCCATGACTGGGCAGGGAATGCTGTTTTGATCAAATCTGACCCACTTTTCATTTTAGAGATGGCTGTCATTTCCCTAAACTAGGCTTCTTTGTTCCCCACAATAGTAAGGGCTTTATAGCCGAGAAGGAATCTCCCCAAGTCCTTGTGGAAACCAAGAACTGGAGGGAGTATTTCTCTGCTTGCCAATAGTCCTATGTTCCTATCATGGCATAAGGGTGTGGCCAGGGACAGGAACATTTTACATCCATATCTCTCTGCGTTGAAAGGGGCCTTTCCTTCCATACAGACTGCTGGGGCTGTGCGGCCACCAGCAGGAGATAACTTCATCCGCTTCATTTGCAGCTCATCTGATACGGTACCACCCACAACGAACTGGGGTTCTCCATGAACATCCAGCCTCAGCAATGGCTACTTAACCAGTAATCCATTGCTCATAGTCCTCGTACCCCAGTTACGATGGTCACACACTGCTTAGTAAACATCCCCCCCCCCCACCACACACACACACACACACACACACACACACACACACACACACACACACACACACGATGGTTACCATGCTTGGTTTGGGGTTTACTGCATTATTAAAGAGAAGACTGCTAAAATGGAAAGGCACAAACAAGGAGCGTACATCGCATTGGGCTGCCTTCCCTGCACGATCTGCTGTTCTAGAGAATTTTGAAAACTGGTGCCAGGTCAAACCCCATAATGGGATCATGTGTGTATTTAATGAAAAATTGTGGAAATCTCTGGAAGTGGAAACTCTAGTCCCAAATCGTGAACCACAACCAAGCAGGGTCTGCTCCAACAAAACCATCCGATGGAGTGGCAGAGGGGGAAAGAGATGTATAAGCTTGCAGCATGGAAAGGAAGTAATGCTGCAAAGGCTGGGGACCAGAGATAGCCAAGCACATACTCACGAAAGATTTTTTATCCTCCTGGTGGGGCAGTGAAGATGACCCACTGCCAGTCTGCTGTCTGTCACTGCCCACATCAGGGTGAGTAGGACATGATACGATGCTACGCTGTGTAGGTGTAAGTGTTAGGCACCTATATGGTAAGTGGTCAGCAAGTCCTGCACCATGCAACCCTGCCAACGGTACTAGCACTTAGAGAATGTTGCATAGAAAGCAGGAAAGCCTGATTAATGGTCCTTATGTTATTGCTCAAAGTGTTTGCACTTTGTGGGCAATCTGTCAGTCCTCCCTCCCTGTGGTGCGTGTCAGATATCCAGATCCTACATGTTGTGCATGTGTGGCTTTCTGTATCTATTGCTGCCAAAAAAGGGCAATGGTGGTATCCAAACAACTGGTGTAGTGCAGAACACAATAGAACCAGCCAATGGTTGCAACCCCACATAGTACCCCTCCTCCGACTCACTGAGCTAAATAACATGCTGCCTTACATGTTGCTTGGGAATATTACACATACAGGTGGTGCTCCAGTGACACTATGCACTATCATACTGGCCAGCATGGCTGTTTGGAGACCTCTTTGTATCAACCAATGCGATGGGTGTAATGTCATGACTCCATTCATGCTTCCTTGGTGCTCAGCAGATGATGTATACATCGGCATACTTCATGGGGTGCAGTGCAATATACTCACCCGGTTTGCAGTGGATCAGTTGCAGCTGTTTTAAAAATGATCAGTGTAAAAGCAAATGTATCTAGTAAAGAATAAACTTGAAATTCAGTAAGCTTGAGATGAAAAACCCATCACAACTGATCACAACAGATGCAATGGGAGGTGGCCATGCAAACAAACATATTTGTACGTTACTTCACAGCCCGTACTGTATGGTAAAGGAAACAAAATAAGGTTGGTTGGTTGGTTGGTAGGTAGGTTTGTTTTGGGGTTTGATGGGGGCTAAACATCGAGGTCATCAGTCCCCTGTTCAAGACAGACACACTTGTAAAAGGCCTATACAGTAAAAGCTAACCTCTGCACCCGAGGGAGGGAACACCAAGGGGTACAGAATTAAAATGAACACCGCAATAACACAACAGTAGAGGACACTTAAAAGGAGCACAGCAAATAGTTGACTAGAGTAAAACAGACTACAGTGGTTGATGGATCAGGTAAAAGGTCAACCACTCAACTACAAACTAAGACCCTCCAGCTGGAAAGCGTTGATAGAGGTACGAACACAACTTGTTACCATAAAAGGCACTATTTTGGTATCCACGTCACAATTAAAAGTCGCTGGAGTAGGTGTAGCCTGAGAAATCATGCAGGAGCGCCCACACTAGAGTGAGTGATACAATCCAGCTGCACGGATAAAATGTAAAACTGAGTCAGCTATAGACGCATCATCACTTAGAATTAAAGGAAGTGCAGCTGGTAAATTAAAGGACTGCCGCAAGGGGGCTCAAAGGGGGCAGTCCATCATAAGATGAACCACTGCCAGGCCTGCATCACAGCGACACTTGGGCGGGTTCTCACGGTGAAGGAGATAGCTGTGACCGTGATCTGGAAACCCGACCTAGGCCGCTGTCGTGGGGAGGGGAGGGGAGGGTAGAAGATGGAAAAAGGAGCCTGTGGTTTGGGTGGTTGGGCGAGGCATGGATGCGGGTGATGTATGATGCGAGCAACTGTTGTCGCTGGAATCGTAGGGGAGGGATTCCAGCTTCTACAAGAAGGCTAGTCACACGACTGCAGAAGGCGCCTGTCACCAGTCTGACACTACAATGAAGAATCGAGTCGAGGATCTGCAACGTTGAAGGTGCTGCCGAGTCGTACACTACGCTCCCGTGGTCGAGACGGGACTGGACTAAGGCCTTATGTAGCTGTAGGAGGGTTGTTCGTGCAGCCCCCGGCAAATGGTATGGCTGAGGCAGCGAAGGATGTTGAGGTGCCACCAGCACCATTGTTTAAGCTCGGGAAGATGAGGTGTCCAAGTGAGCTGAGCATCAAACAGCATGCCAAGAAAGCGATGTGTCCCCTCAATTCGAAGGAGTTCATTGGCAAGGTAGAGCTCTGGATGGAGGTGGACAGTTCGATGACGACAGAAATGCATAACTCGGGTCATAGTGGCTGAGAACTGAATACCATGGTTGGGCACCCAAAAATGTGCCTTACGGATAGCTCCCTGCAGCCGCCGTTCAGCTACGCTGATGCTTGGGGAACTGTAATAAAGACAAAAGTCATCGGCATATAGAGACGAACAGACCAATGAGCCCACTGCAGCCGCAAGACCATTAATTACCACCAAAAAGAGGGGAACACTGAGAACCGAGCCCTGCGGGACACCGTTCTCCTGAATATGAGCAGAGCTAAAGTAAGTGCCAACTCTAACCTGAAAAGAGCGATTTGAGAGAAAATTCCATACAAAAATTGGAAGTGGTCCCATTAAGCCCCATTCGTGCAGTGTAGCTAGGATTGGGGGAGTAACAATGCAACTATGAATTTGAATATTTGATTTCACACAGACTGTTCAATACAATAACATTTTTTTAAAAGTTTATGTACATAAAAGAAGTTCAGTGTGTAAGCATAATTTAATATTTACACCCACAAAAGCCAATATAGGAGGTAACTAAAATTGAGAAAATCCTTATAAAATTTACAATGAACTAGAGCAGCATGCAAAAAATTGTGCATTAATATCAAATTCTAAGAGTTGAACAACACTCAAAGAACATAACAGATATCACAGCTTCAGGTATCTGATTTATTGGTAGAAATATTACAGCATCCAATCTTTGTCAATGTTATCTTTGAAGTTCAGCTAATTCATGAATAAAAAAACCTTCTGCACACATTATTTATCAGGATACATGGGACCAAGTGAGCCAAAGCTACTAAGTTATGGTGTCCAATATGTTACAAGGACACAAGGTACACATCAAAAGTTGCACAGGGTAGACGAGGCCACAGTTCACTTAGTTTCAGAAAGGTATATGACTGCTGTATACTAAAAGGTTCCCACAGAAAGCTGAGGGATCCATTTATGATACATCGGTACTTCTCCATTTGACAGCTTACAACCTTTCTAAACCTGATGCATACTTCTGAGCTTTATAGCTGCATACCCAATTTTAACACTTCCTTTGGGAACAATAATAAAAACAACATTATAAAAGAAACCATGCCCTGTAAGATTTAAAAATTGCGAATTTAATAGTGCTTGGGTCTGTAGTCTGACAAATTTCCAAATTTATCCAGTAGCTTGTATGTAAAGAAAATTTTGAACTTGAATACTACATATATAGATACAAGTGACAACATAAATTGGTTATGTATCTTTCTCTGGTTTTCCACAAATGGTTGATATTACTTGTCACCAACCTTTTAGTTCAAAAGGTTAAAAACACAGGCAATTACTTTGTATCAAAAATGTCATAAAAGTGTTACATCAGTTTATACACTTAGAATTGTACTTAAAAACATAAAGCAGGTCAGAAGAAATCATTTTGAGCTGACACCACTAATTGCTAGATTCATTTGACATGGTGTACTAGTCAGATGGGCTACATATTATGTTCCCAGTGTTGTCTAAAGGTTAAACAGCCATTATTCAGTGATCATTCATATGTCTGCTGAGAAGATGCAGGGATATGCCAAGGTAACATTAATGCAGTATTACATGTCTTCCCTTCCTTTCCTTTCCCACACTATGGCAGCTATAATCATCTTGATTAGTTTCTAGCCCCAGGTTGGTCTGTTTGGAATGTAAGCCTCACCATCTGCTCCTGTTTTCCCACCACCTTTCTGTATTCACCCTGGTCCAGTACTCAGCTATTTTTTCAGTGTTCATCCACATCTTTCAGTCATCAATTCACTCAAGCTTCCTCTTCGTTGTTTCCTTCACATCTCTATTCCAGGTACCTTCTTAGAAATCCTCTTGTTTTCCACTCTTTATGTGCCCATATTATCTTACCTTTGACATTTCTATCCTGCTCAGCAAGGGTTCCTCATTCAACAAGGGTTCCTCTTTCACTATTTCCCATACCCTTTCATTCTTCATCCTATGTTTCCTTGTTATTCCTATCCTACTTCTCATGAAATTCATTTATGAAGGACATCTATAATCCTTTTATGTCTTGTGAGCCAGTAACTGCTATGAGGAACAAAAAAGACCATCAGTTTAAAAAGGATGGTGTCTCATGTTAAAAAAAATTACCTTCAGAAATGGTTTAACAATTCCTTCCCCACTTAATGCAAGTAGATGCGAACTACAAGAATAAGTGACACACAATACAGTGCAATAAGAACATTTTTCTTTAGGAATAGGCAGAGAAGATTTTGGCTTTAAGCACATCTTGGGTGACACTAGTGACATTATCCGAAGAACTGATCCCTCTCCCCTCAGGCAGGTAATTGAAAGATGTCAGCAAGGTTGTGCATGTGTCTTAAATGCAGTCATTTGAAGATCATGAGAGTTCAGACAGTGTTGAAAAAACCAACCCAATTGCTATAGTGCACTGCCTGAATGGACCAAAAATTTGGAAAGGAATGAAATAAAACAATCATTAAAGGCATACAAAATCCGTATACATCACTGAAAATAAATTTCACAATGAAATTACTTGCACAAAGGCCCGATCAGTACAACTGAGTTATTACTCTATAAAGAAGGGTAATGGTCATTTGAAAATTATTTCAGAACTCCTCAAGCTGTCAAATGCTATCAAACTGACTGACTGATCACCCCACATGAACTCATTTAGCTGGCAGATGCAGAAAACCACTAATGGTTTCAGGCACAAATAATATGCACGTAAGTATACACAATATTATTCAATAGCATAAGGCTTCAGGACAGTGTAAAATAATATTGTAGACAATTTATCACTTGAAGATGCACTTAAAATTAGCATGAAACCAGTATTGGTTTTAGTAAAACACTTTCTACAGCCAGAGCAGTGTTTTTCATCTTCTTATATGTTACTGCCTTTATACAATCTTTTTACATGAAAACTCACGTAAGATGTAACACCCCTTTTATTTCATAAATGTTTCCACATACAGAAACAAGGTTTTTGGCAAATGATACTACACTAAGGGCTATGTACCAGGTAGATGAAAAAATATCGTAACTTATGTAGATCAACATATTGAGTTACTGAAGCAAGTATAATTTTTAAGCAGAATGATATTCTTTTTTAACGGCATCCAAAAGCGCTTGAAAAGACAAGAACAGTTATTAACGCTTGTTACTGCTGAGGTTTAAACTCCGTGCAAAATAATCTGAGAAATATTCTAAAATTAAAATAAGAGTTGGCCAGAACTGGCTACTGTGTTGTAAACACGCTCATGCTAGGCTACATTACCACATCAAGCCTTTAAACTATTTACTTCTCTCCACTGCAGAACTAGAAGGAATTGCATCATCCATAGACAGGTAATATCTGTGACAACATTCCTTGCACACAGACACCAATGGTGAGTTAAGACAAGCTACTTCGATGCAAATGGTGGCACAAGACATATTCCCAAGGAATGTGGGATCAGCCAGAGGAGTGTCATTCGCACCTTGCTTCGATATAAATTTCACCCTTCTCATCTATCACTGTACTAGGCACACTGAGGACACTATTTCAGATGAAGCAACTTTATATTGGGCACATTGAGGACACGATATCAAAAAGCCATGTAGAACTTTGTTTCTCTGATGTGCTTTGCTTGTGAGAGAGAATTTATTTACACAAAGGAATGTTTACAAACCACAGAAATGTAATTTTAAGTAACATGCACTACTGGCCAACTAAAAATTCATGCTGGCTTCATCAGGTATAACAACTGTGGAGCATAAACTCATGGTGTGGCACCCACTGGGAGACCTTACTTCATTCCTGGGATATTAAACAGAAATACATATTCTCACTGTCTTACGAACGGTCTCTGTTTTCTTCTAGAATAGGTGGCACTGAATAAATGACAAAGGATGTGGTTTCAACACAACAGCTGCCCAGCTCGTACTTCCCATGTTGCTATGCAAACAGTGAAGAAAAGATTCCTGGTCATCAGGTAGAGCAGAATACTGCAGGACACTGGCTGGACAGGTCTCTTTATTTGACTCCTCATTCCTTTCTATGGGAAACACTGAAAGATACAGTCAATCATGAAGCCCCAACTACGCCAGACAGTAAATGCTTTGTAGCCACCACAGTATGCAATGGCAAAATGAATGTACTTTAATCTGTTCATCTGACTCAGTCACTTGTAAACAATTTGGGCACATATTTAAGTAAAGTGTAAAGTTACATTTCATTAATGAAAGTATTTATTTTGTGGGTGATATGCCTCCAATCACTCTCAATAAACTGTTCAGTTTATCTGAAGTGTATTCCGTTGACCTACAATTTTGAATAGTATTTATACACACATTTGTACAATAGCAGGTGGTTCCCTTTAAGAAGCATTTCAGTGTCTACAGGCAAAGACAGGTCGTCTATGGAATTAATAGCATAGTTTCATTTTTCCCTTGAATAGGACTGTTTCTCATGATGAAGTGTGAATGACCAACATCTCTGGTTTGGCTTTTACATGTAACCAGCAATAGGGAGAGTTTAAATGGAAAACTGTCTGACAAAACTAGCAGTTTCCACAAAAAAACTAGAAATGTACAACACACATTAGAAATGGTTTTCCTAAGCCCCATCCAATGCGCCAGAAGTTAGGATAAATCGTAGTTCCATACACAGAAACAATAACTGACCCTGTATTTATGTCAGACAGGAAATGAGTTTTCATTGTAGTAATATAGGGCTGTCTTGTTGCATGTAATGAGGAAGCCTCACATGAGAGCTCTGCTTGACAGTGTTTACATAACAATAGCTGAATGGCCACACTGCTTTCCAATTTTGGTAAATTTCTTGGATGCTTTTGCGAAGAGTCTCAACCTCAACATTAATCATTATATCATTGTACTCATTTTTTCAAGCTCTTTCAGATGCAATTATACTTGCTTCAACAACTTGATCGATACTAGAGTTGAAGCACATTATTACTTACCAAAGTACGTGGTCCTTAATGTGATATTACTTGCTGAAAACCTCATTTCAATATCTGGAACCATTCACAAAATAAAATGGGTGTTATGCCCTACAAAACTCACCCTGCATTTGCATCTTACACAACTCAGCCTGCATGTGGAACTATTTGTAATTTTGTTGCGTCACATAAACCCCACTTTTAATATTGTCACTGCCAATGTTTAAAATCTAACAGCTTGGAAAATGTTTAAAATCTAACAGCTCGGAATTTACTCAGATAAAAGGAACTGAATAGAGGAAAATGGAGCTGGTGCTTACATATTAGGGGTGAAATTAGTGAACCATGCCATACAAATCTATAGACCATTTTTGGCAGTTTATGATATCGTTACATAATACTGAAGGGAAGAAATCAACAGCTCCTAACTTCTTAAACTGGGGCACGCGAAGAAGACTAAATATTTTGCTTTGATCATTTTTATAATAAATTTAAAAAATGTTTAGTTACTATTTGATTCAATTAAACTGGAAAGTTCTACTTCATTTTTCATTCCAATTTTCTGCAATGGAGCAGTGTATGTTAAAGTGATGTATCTGGAGCATATCAGTGCCATAACTCATTTGAGTGTCAGCAGATGTTTTTGTAATGAACTGATGCACAATTATCTGAAAAAGATAATGGCCGCATGCCTACCAGGGAGCTGACTTTCTGCTTACATAACCCACTCCTCTGGCAGGAATTGCTCAGCAATGATGTTTGCACAATTTCGCACTGCCTAATAAGGAGCACCGTACTCCAGTACTGCTTACTGGAGCTGTGTAGTACCCACGTGCTGGAGCAGGAACACTGCTAACATCGCATGGACAGTGTTGCAGTGCACTGTTGTGCAATTACCAGAAGTGCATTCCCCAAGACCAATGTCTATGCACATGACTACTACAGACTAGTCATGCAATTACAATGCACAGATGGAAGCAATGAACTCAAGTCTTTTTCAGAAGCTGAAACTAAATCTAACATATTGGCACTAAAACAAAAAACATAGGAAGATTATGATATCTTTACCAAGACAGACCTATTTTTGTTAATGTCATGAACAGTATATAGACAAATTATAAGCAAACATTGTATAAGATGAAATAAGCTGTTAGAAAAGATATTGACACATTTACAGACTTATTTCACAGATACATGGAAAGTGTTCAAAACTAGAACAATACACATAACAGGATTTATCTGAAACACTAAGGATCCTGTAACATTACTTTTTTTTTGACCTAATTATATACGAGATGATTTAAAGGTTGGCAGGCTACTGATGTAATTAGGAAAGTACTGCTCTAATCATCAATGAAGCGCTTTCCGAGAGGTTGTGTGTGTGTGTGTGTGTGTGTGTGTGTGTGTGTGTGTGTGTGTGTGTGTGTGTGTTGGGGAGAGAAAGGGGAGGGTGAAATGTGCATCCTCAAAATTCACGTGTTGTCTTATTATTTTGGTCACTCAATAGAAAATATGCTGTGTGAAATGGTTTTATAAAATTTGTGGCACACATTTAATGTTTATGTAATGTTCTTATCTGTAACATGCCTTCAATAAGTAGCCAACAACACTGCTTTTACTCATTGTAATTCTGATATCTTCTTTCTCATATTTTTTAATATCCTACTACTTGTTAATAAAATGAGATAGTAGGAATCATGAAACAAGATAAATTGTAGAAACTTCTAACTATCTTCTTAACAGTTTACCTCCTGTTGCTATAAATTAAGTTTTACAAACAAGAACATTATTTAAACTTGCACCCCTTGTTCATCCACTTCAAACTGCAGTGTGCAACAACATACCGTATTTACTCTAATCTAAGCTGCACTTTTTTTCCGGTTTTTGTAATCCAAAAAACCGCCTGCGGCTTAGAACGAGTGCAAAGTAAGTGGAAGGTCTGAAAAATGTTGGTAGGTGCCGCCACAACTAACTTCTGCCATCGAATATATGTAGCGCTACACAGGCATGCATTGCAGGTACAAAGATAAATACTGGTGCCAAAACCCCCGCGCCAGTTTTTAAAAAAAAGAAAAAAAAAAAAGGTGGGGCGGGGGGGGGGGGGAGGGGAAGACGGGCTTTTTTTTCTCCGCCTCGAGTTTCGACCACTGCATTTTCATACATTATCCAATGAAGTAAATACAAATTCCATATTGTTCATCTTCGAACGTCGCAGCATTTCAATGTACTACGAAAATTCGACTGGCAAGACTGTTTGGGATGTTTGTCAATATGGCCACTCTACGCTCTGAATTTTTTCCTACCTGTGAGAAGAGATGGTTGCTAACAGGAACTTTTATGAATTGTGAATCACATGCAGTATTCTCTTCACCGGAAGTAGAATACGAATATAAACATTTTGCCATGTAGTCTTTCGTGTTTGCTGCTATCTCATTTAAATCCTGTCTGCCTAATAAACTACGAAACTAGAGTGAGACAACAGCAAACGCGGAAGAGAATATACATATCATGTCATGTTTATATTCATATTATTCTTATGCCTAATAGTGACACAGTCAGAAATGAAGCACGGCAATTGACTAGATTTTTAAATCTACAATGACTAATTTCTGTGCAAAATGTAATGTACTAAAGAGGCGTCTGCAAAAATTTTCAAACGGAGAAATATTTTCGCTAAACTCTCATTCAGATCATCATCTATCATACGCACTATTATTTGGTTCTTGTTGATCATTACCAAAGAAAGCAGCCGTGTAAGTAACAACAAATAGCAGTCTCTTGCCATTGTTTCATTTATGAGACAATTCCTCTTTTTTTAAAAAAAATTGTAAACGGCGGTAGCGTGCACAGAACAAGCCATGCCGCAAGCAGCAACAGGCTGTAAACACTTATTATCAGAATGCGACAATGCATGACACAGTACAGTAATGCATTTTCAGCTTAGAGTGACGTAAACACCTATAACAAAGACGCCACTTATCAGATCAAAGAAAAATAATCAATCAATGCAAACCAGACGAAGCACGTGAAAAAGTAAGGGTACCCGTATAAATACGGACGGAGCGCCTGACACATAGCAATGGCTACTTGGTAAAGCTTAACTGCTAGGCTTATGACTCTAACCAAACTACTGTAGCTGGATCGTCATTCATTCAACCTAAATTGTGTCTCACTTTGTTTCGATTTGGAGGTGCGGCCTGAAACTTCTCTCCCCCCTTGAATTTCGAGTCTCAAATTTCAGGTGCAGCTTACATTCGTGAAAAATTTTTTTTCCTTGATTTCGAGTCTCATTTTTCAGGTGCAGCTTAGATTCGAGTAAATAAGGTAGATTTCAAGTTGCTTTCCCATTACTGTATGTTCCTTTCCAATTTAATGTAACTATAAACTTTTGGTATACAAGTCTGAGGGCTTGCACATCTCTCTGCTGATACAATGTCATAATGTAATAAGTTTCAAATCTTTCATGAAATTAATCTGTTAACTAGAACTACTACAAATTATAATGTAGGCAGTAACAAAGAAGCCCAATTTGCAATGCATAACCAAATGCTAAGGTAATAACATTTACAGACACACAACATGCCTGTGAAAGCAGACATCAGCAATTACACATTTAAGTCCCATCCTAATTACAAAGAGAAACATACAACCACTCACCGAGCAGGATAAGCAGAGGCAGCAAGCCCAGGAGGAACAACTGCAGATATTTCTTGCGTTGCCTACGCTCTGAAGTTACGTGATCTTGTCCACCGTGTAACCAGTACAGCAACCAGGCAACAACCCATGTCTGGAAGCAGGTAGCCCAGTACAACATAAGTCCTTGGAACCTCAGCCATGCAGATGGCTGCTGCTCAGATTCCAACTGCATTGATGCTGTAATGGAAAAACTTTTCTATTAGTTGCAATTTCAGAATTTACAGGTGACATATGGAACAAATAAAAGAAGTTAAATTACCCTTCCCAAGTCACGATCATGTTGTTAAAGTTTCTTATAGCTAAAAAGTGGAGGTCATTCTGTTGTTAATTTTTACCATTGTTTTAAGATATAATTTTTCCATATTTTTAATAAAAACAATTGACTAGGAATAAAAAAAATACAGTCAAATGGTGGCAAGCTCCAACATAAAGATTAGGTATATTATATACCTACAAAAAACAGCTAGAGGGTAAATGTCTAGTAAGATAGTCACGTTCTACATTTTTGTGACTGAATGATCAATGTCGAAAACCATTACAGTTCATGTTACACAGTAACTACCTATGCTAAAATTTTAGCACGTGTCAAATTATTGCATTTACATACATGCTCTGCAGTCACCATGTGCAGTATTTGACAGAATAATTTCTGTGCTCCCTCTGATGTTATGGGTCCAGACTGGTCTACATGTCCCCAAAAACAATCTTATTTTGTACATCTTTACAGTTCAACACAATTACTGTTCATTATATTGAAGCTAGTAAGCAATGTTTAACTACTTAGATAAGCACATGTATCACACAGGAATGAGTAAGAGAGGTTGGCTGATAGTTTCTGATGAAACAAGAGTAACCACTCACTCTCAAACATTCTCACAGTGACAGCTCTACATTTACAGCATGGGAAACTATGCACAACCCTATTGGTCCCAAAGGAGACCTCATTAGTTAATAATTTTAATTATTTTTTACATTTCTCCTCAAGATTTCAGACTGCACAGCCTACTGTTCTAAGACAGTTACACATGCTGCAACAACTGAAGGACCAAATTCCACAGGCAGCATGGAGTCTCTAGAGACAATGCATACCTCAGTATTTCTGCAATGATATGTAAGGAAGCATAAGAGAGATGTCTTGTAACCAACTCTCACACCTGCCTACAGACACACTTGAGATTCTTGCTCTCTTATACTATACCTCTACTCCAGGGCACGTGCATTAGGCCATCCGCCACTGCCCTCTCCATTATACCACATTCACACTGGAAAAACCGTTGTTTCCTTCAAATATCTACCCACACTTGCGGTCCATCAGACTGGCAATCAGTATAACCTTTCTTTACTGAAGTGTATCAATGTAAATCATACCACTGTGCTGGAAGTACAGACTTACTTCATTGTATTGGTGTGATAATTAGCCTTGGAATGCTCACCCACTCCATCTTACTCAGAATTCACTTGGCATCCAGTAAAAGAACAGAGAGAGAGAGAGAGAAAGAGAGAGAGAATAGTTTCATCGCCACATATATAAAATAGTCACGTCAAAGCAGAGATTAACAGCCAAGTTTTGAAATAGTGCACACATTATGATCACCACCATTAAAACTTCAAGAAGCATATTAATCCAAAATTTAAGGAGACCATCAACTGCATTTGATGTGTTATATATCTTGCCCACAGCTTTTATATCCATCAACTGGAAACCTATATTTTGTAATAGTATTCTTCCAATCACATTTTTGTTAAAGTTATTCTGTTATTGTCATTGTTAGTTATACAAGTAGCTTACAGAAATGAGCTTCTTCTTCCACATATCTCTCCCTTCTGAAAACACTGTTAACTCTTTGACTTGCAGTTGTCAAACTTTTTCTTGCAGATGTCAAAATTGTTGTTATATATGTCCATATTGTAATCAGCTTCGTAACAATTACAGACTTCTTCTCAGCTGAAGCAGATGTGCTGGCTTTATGGGCTGAGAATTTTTCATCGACTTCATCTACATCGGAATCAACTGCAGACCAGCGCTTCAGCTTTTCTGACACATACCCTGTAATCAAATTTTATTATAATTTTCACAACAACTGGCAATAAGTAAACAATCACAAATAAAAATAAAAAACACTTACTTTAAATGAGAAGACAGTAAGTACGAAACTCTCATAGATAGAAGTGATACTTAAGCCTAATTCCATTTTGATAGTAACAAATAACATTTTATTAAATAAAACAACATAATGTATAACTCTAATTTTAATGTAATTATTGGTTTTGGCTGAATTACACTGACTGGCACGCAAAAAGCAACATTACAATTTCTTTAAAAAACTGACATTTATTTTATATAAAAACAAAGATGAGGTGACTTACCGAACGAAAGCGCTGGCAGGTCGATAGACACACAAACATACACACTTTCGCAACAAACTGTTGCCTCATCAGGAAAGAGGGAAGGAGAGGGGAAGACGAAAGGAAGTGGGTTTTAAGGGAGAGGGTAAGGAGTCATTCCAATCCCAGAAGCGGAAAGACTTACCTTAGGGGGAAAAGAGGAGGAAAAAAGGACAGGTATACACTCGCACACACGCACATATCCATCCACACATACAGACACAAGCAGACATATTTTGAAATTTATTTTAAATTTATGACACTAATCCATTATATTATGATGGAATATTGGGTATGGTCCCATCTTAAATGCCCAAACATGAAAAAAGAAACATGATTATAAACAAATTTAGAAAATTCAGCGAGAGACGCACACTTTGTGGAAATTTTGAGTAAGCTCATAAAGGTAATGCACATCTGTTTTGATGTTATACACTTCACATTTCACATCACAGACCTCTGAGACCTCTGTTAGCATCTTCAAAAGCGTCTATTGGCACCTGTTGCACCAATGACTGCATTCAACCTTTAAGGCATGCTCCTGATTAACGCGGTAATGGTAATTTCCTGTTGATTAATCATATCCCATTCTTCCAAGGGGGGTGTTCAAAGGGATTGTAGAGTCTCTGGATAATGCTGACATGCCCTTCTCACCAGCCGGTCCCAAACGTGTTAAATCAGATTCAAATCTTGGCTTTGAGCAGGCCAATCCATAGTATGAATCCCTGTTTCATCCAATGAGTCTTGCAAAACTCCCACATGTGGGCATGCATTGTTGTGCATTAGTGTAAAATAATCATCAATAAATGAAGCAAAAGGCACAACATGTTCTAGAAGGATGGGCGGTAAAGCTCCCATGCTCCACGAAGACCAAATCCATTCTTGCAGCTTTACTGATTCCTGCCCACACTATCACAGAACCACCATGAGGGCGTCCTCGACGACAATGTGCAAGGGAAATACGTTTCTCTGGTCTTTTCCAGATCCTCTTTCTTGTGTCAGATTATCGGAGGCCAAATCACGACTCATCTGTGAACAACACTTGATCCCACTGTTGCACCGTTCAGTCAAGATGCTCCCTTGTGAAACGTAGTCAAGCTGTGCAACAGTCTCTGGTGAGTTCCGGACCTATAGCAGGTCTTCTGGACTGAAGATGGCTTCTCCCAGCCTTCTTCAAATGGGTCTCTCACTAAAATTGACCCCTCAAACCTAGTGGAGTTGATTTCGTGCTTCAATAGTGACAGTGTGACTGTTGTGGAGAACTTTTAAGTTGTGAGAAGCGTACATCTCTCTCCGACGCTCCTCTCGGGCCTGTTCCTGGTCTTCTTGCAAAGTCCCCAGTTTCCCCTGTACCTTCGTACAGTTCTGGAAATCATGGAAGTGTAGTCTTCAACGCTCTGTAACGTAATGCACGCTGCAGCTATCTTCCACCAAAGCAACAGCTTTCGCAGCTTGTTCCAGGCTTAAAGACATATTTACTCCAGAAAACGTACTACGAAAATCACAAAAACATCCCACAAATAAGTGTGATTGAAAGGGGAAAAATTCAGGGTACACAAGTCAGTGCTGCAAGAGCAAGAAAACATTATTCACTCACATTCAGTGATGTGTTTCCCAGGTTGCGTGAGGGGAAAGAAAGCCCATAGCAAAAATTTGAAAGATGAATTAAAGTTCTGGGAAAAGAAATAAGAACTTCGAGGTTAGTCAATGACATAGTTCTGTCAGAAACAGCACACTACAAGGAAGATGCGTCGGACTGAACGAATAGTGTCTTGAAAGCAGGATATAAGATGCATACCAACAAAAGAAAAACTAGGATAATGGAATATACCTGAATTAAATCCGGTGATGCTGAGAGAATTAGATCAGCACAAACACCAGGTGGTTGGAAATAAAGTAAAGCTATTCACAGAGGACCAGTGTGGCAGCAAAATTTGGTACATACGGTAACGCTTTAATGCAGAACCTATTTACACTGGAATAAAGTAGATCAAAAGTGCTCAGCAGGTGTAAAATCTGGCACAGTGAATGCAACAAAGACATATAGAAATGTTTCCTTATGTGATGAATTAGGAATTGGATGTGGGCACGAAAGATCAAACAAGTGGGAAAGGAATAATGATGATGTATTATTCACCATTAAAGCTTGTCAAATGACAGTTTCGGTGTCACACTGTCATACGGTGTATAACACCTGGTGGCCAAAATAAGATATAATTTTTTTCCAGCGTAAATCAGTTACATATTAATGCATTAGTGTGTCTACCAAGTTTCGCTGCCACAGAACTTCGAGCCCAAACTGGATTTCCATGAATAGCTGCACTATAATTACACTGAGGTGACGAAAGTCATGGGTTATGTTCTAATGTCATGTAGGACCATTCTGCCTGGCATAGTGCATCAACTTAACATGACATGGACTCAACAAGTCGTCAAATATCCCCTGCAGAAATACTGAGCCCTGCTGCTTCTATAGTCACTCATAATTGCAAAAATGTTGCCAGTTCAGGATTTTATGCACGAATCGACCTCTCAATCATGTCCCATAAATGTTCAATGGGATTCACATTGGTAGATCTGGTTGGCCAAAATCATTTGCTCAAAGTGTCCAGAACGTTCTTAAAAACCAAACATGAAAAATTGTGGCTTTGTGACATGGGGCATTGTCATTCATAAAAATTCCATTGTTGAATGGTTGCCAATTGTCTCCAAGTAGCCGAACATAACCACATCCACGCAATGATTAGTTCAACTGGAGCAGATGACACAGTCCACTCCATGTAAACACACCCCACACAATTATGGAGCCACCACCAGGTTGCACAGTGCCTCGTTGATGATATGGTCACGAACCCAGGAGAGGTGCCGCAGCTGACGTGGTGCCGTTAGCAAAGGCACTTATGTCACTCATCTGATTCCATAGACCAATAAAGCCAAATTTCACTACACTGTCCTAACAGTCAAATGTCTCACATAGATTTCTACGGTTACTTCAACCAGTATTGTTTGTCCATCAGTACTGACAACTCATAAGCAAATGCTGCAGTTCTCAGTCATTAAGTAAAGGCCATCAACCACTGCGTTGCATGTGGTGAGAAGTAATGCATGAAATTTGGTATTCTTGGATCTCAGAATATTTATTTCCCCAATGAGTTTTGAGGTGGAATGTTCCATGCATCTAGCTCCAACTACCATTCTGCATGCAAAGTGTTAATTTCCATCCTGCAGCCATAATTAAATCGGACAGCTTTTCACATAAATCATCTGATTAAAAATTACAACTCCAATAATGCACTGCATTTTTACACCTCGTGTACACGATGCTACCCCCATCTGTATATGTGCATAACGCCATCCCATGACTTATCTCAATGTGTAGCCATCTGGCAGTACCCGTGTTTTGCTATTTGGGATGTAAAATAAATGATGGCCGAAGTACAGTGGTATACAAAATATAGACTGGCAATGATAAGGAAAATTTTTCCGAAGCAAAATTTGTTAACACTGAATATATATGTATGTGTTGGGAACTCTTTTCTGAAGGTTTTGGTCTGGAGCGTATCCTTGTATGAAAGGGGAACATGGGTGATAAACAGTTACGACATGAAGAGAATATAAGTTTTTGTAATGTGGTAGTACAGAAGAATGCTGAAGATTAGATGGATGTAACTATTGAGGTGGTACTGAATGGCACTGGGAAAAAAATTTATCTCACATCTTGACTACAAGAAGACATTGGTTAGTAGGACACTTTGCGAGACAGCAAAAGACCATTGATTTAGTATTGGAGCGAAGTGGGGGAGGAGGTGGTAAAAGTAGTAGAGGGTGACCAAGAGATGAACACAGTAAGTAGGTTCAAAAGGATGTAGGTCACTGTAGTTATTTGGAGATGATGAGGCTTGCAAAGGACAGAGTAGCATGGACAGCTGCATCAAACCAATCTTCAGACCACCGACAACAGCTAAAGAACAAAACAAAACCAAAAATTGGTCCAGGAAATGATTTGAAATTGAGACAGAAATATACTGATGAACGTCTGTTAAAGGAAACATTACTCTCGGAGCCCTTTTCTGAATGAAGGTGAATAAGTTAATAACCAAGACCTTTGCCCTCATATTGAAAAATACAAGTAAAATTTATGCTCTTTTACTTGGTCCTCTAATGTCAGTTCACTAAAATACCACACAATGTGGGACATCTGTATCGCCCATGGAAGTACCGGAGAACTTAGATTCTTTTTGTTTTACTGCCCTATCACTTTTATGTCGTGGGTAGACAATTTTCTTCTTAAAACTTCCTGGCAGATTCAAACTGCGTGCCGGACCAAGACTCGAACTCAAGTCCTTTGCCTTGTTGGTTCGCAGGAGAGCTTCTGTTAAGTTTGGAAGGTAGGAGACGAGGTACTGGCGGAAGTAAAGCTGTGAGGACAGGGCGCGAGTTGTGCTTGGGTAACTCAGTTGGTAGAGCACTTGCCCGCGAAAGGCAAAGGTCCCGAGTTCGAGTCTCGGTCCGCACACAGTTGTGAGCTGCCAGGAAGTTTCATATCAGCGCACATTCTGCAGCAAAGTGAAAATCTCATTCTGGATTTTCCATCTTCACCTCCTCTTGCGCAATATGTGGCTGAGGAAAACAACACTTCTACCATTTTGGTACTCACCAGAGCTATTTTGTTTTTATCCTTTACCATGTTTCCATAGTTGTGGGAACTCACGACACAGAGAGATAAATTGTAGAAAGACTTTCGCTAATAATGTGGGGCAAAACATCGACACAAATAACATCCGCCGATCTTGTTAACTATGATGTCAATCAAAATTTCTCTCAAACACCTTCCAAGTTTGACAAACAAATGAAACTGCTGTGCATGATCAAATATTTGACTAACTTGGAGAAGTTTGACAAATAGTTTGATCATGTAGTATAGGGTGCTTTACTCTGTGAAGACTCCTAAAATGCAATTTCAAAACAAACACAACCGGTTGGTTATCAGTTTACGGGCACTCAACGACTCAACAGTGATTAACAGCAATGTTATCAGCGCCCTAACATACATTAAAACAAATGAGTGTGGATAAAATTACAATAATGTGACTATACACACTAAGACAACAGTGAATGAAGGTATACATGGAAGTACATCACAAGTAAAATGATAATGGAGCAACAAGAAAGGCAAAGAGAAATGTAACTGGCTCACCACTGCCAAAAAACATGGGTAAGCCAGTCACCCTGTAAACACATGAGAACCATCTCCCTAAAACCTTGAGAAAAATATTGGACAGTTCACAAAACTTTAAAATTCAAACAAAACTCATTTGAATGTTACTTAAAAAGAGGGCAGATCCATCAGAAAATCTTCCTTGACACACTGGTCACAAAACAAAAAAACAGTCCAATAAAATGTGATGTGTGATCTGTACACCACAAGCAGCACACATTGGAGGGTCCTCTCACCGGAACAGGAAGCCATGCACTGTAGGGCTGTGGTCTACGTGAAAACGAGTAAGGAGAACCTTGTCCTGTTGATGTGTGTGCAGGATCTCCCACGGCCACATTGTGGGCTTTACTGGTCAGAGCTTGTTGCTCGTCCCTTCCAGCCACTCATTTTCCCATCGATGCACGACTCTGTACCTTAACAGCAAGGCTATAGCATGCAGGGGAATAGCACACTGAAATAATTGAGGATCACAACATGACTCCATGGCTGATGGATCTGCCCTCTCATGCCCTGATACCCAGTAGAAATACACCACCTTCAGTCGTTTTAGTTGGAGGAGGGAATTGAGGATGCTCTGGACCACTTTTGCCTGCTGGGTACAAGTGTTGCAGAGTGTGAAGAGCACTCAGGGAATTGGAACAGACGATAAATTTAGCACTGGGAGAACATGTTATCTGCTGCAGTGCCCATAGGATCACATATAGTTCTGCATTGAACACAGTGAACTCTTGAGGCAATCAGACATTTAGGACACAATTCAGGAAAACAGAGCAAACAACCGAGTCCCCGTTTTGATCCATCTGTAAAGACAGCTACACAGTCATGGTGCACATTTAAAATGTCAGAAAATATCCCATGAAAAACAGAAGCAGGAGTGAAATCTCTAATGTACTGCAGCAAGTCTGGAATTACTCTAGGCCTCTGCAATAACCAGGGCAGCAGACAGTTAAAACCCTGGATTTGTGATTATACTCACACCACACCGAGGGACTCCAGCATACTCTGCATGTGGATCCCAAAACAACATCGTTACTCATGGATAACTGGAGGAAAGGCATCCCAGATGCAGATGAGCAACAGTATGGTATGTGGGTAAAGTTGGAGCTGTGAGGAACTTACACACCTGACTAACAATGGAACTGCCACCAGATGGCTGCTCCCAGGCCTACGCACAGAGATTTGGTATGGGGCTAGCCTAATCCCCTCGTGGTGGAGAGCATCAACGATCTCCAGGTAAGGAAGGCCTCTCACTGACCCATATACTGTGCATCCATAGTCTAACCGTGAACACACAAAAGTCCCATGAAACTGGAGCAGACACTGTCCTGTCTGCTCCCCAAGGTCTGTGGTTCAGCCATTTTATGATCTTCAGCACACCTTCGCTCGAGCTTTCTGGTCTTTCAGGTGTGCTAACAATGATAATTTGAAATCACCGAGTCTCCTAACCGTAGAATGGTGTCTCTCATAAGCTAGGCAAGTAACTAAAAAATATGATGAGAGTGATTAAAATAAGCGTGCACACACACACACTTATCTGCAGAAGACTGAAAACTCATCTTTGCAGCCCATTTGTCCAACCTTCACACTGTAAGCTGCAACTGACAGCTCACTGTTGCAACACTGGAGGAGGAAAAGAAAATACCAAAATTGTCCACAAATAAGGAGCATTTTACAGGACTCCTTACCGTAGTCCTGATACTGCTTATGGATATGCTATGGCAAAGAGGGTTAGAACTTAAATCACTGCCCTGAGGGACAGCATTCTCCTGCTCAAAACATTCTGATAGCACGCCACTAACTCAGGTCCTAAAAAATTAACAAGACAGGAAAGACCATAAGAAGATGGAGAAGTGGTCACGAAAGCCCCACCGATGCAATTGTACGAGAATACTGTATCTCCAAGTAGTGTCATATGCGTTAGTGGTATCAAAGAATATGCAAATAGTGATGTTTACAGCGGACCGAAATCTCCTTACTCCACACACAAGAGCAGCTAAGGAATTGCCTGATCTCTAACAACCAGGCCACACGACGGTCTTTCCTACACAGCTTGTTAATACACAACTCCTGTAAGTACTGGGAGATGTGCAGTCCTCTCCTGGTTGAGGAAAGGTATCAGAATTGCTTCCCTCCATGAGTTGGGGCAGTAGCCTACCGGCCCTATAAGATTAAAACACTCAAGGAAGATTTCCTTTTACACTGCTGGTAGATGTCTAAGCACGCAGTACCTGATTTGATCGTGACCGGGTGCAGTATCAGTGGTGGTGGTGGTGGTGGTTGTGGTTGTTGGGATGTTTAAGGGGGACTAAACAGCTAAGGTCATCAGTCCCCCATTCCAAAAAAAAGGCGAGACAGAAATGCACGAAGCAGGTAAAGCCCCAAGGGGAAGGAGACTCCCCCCCAGGCCCTAAAAGAACACAAATGCGGTAACGAACACTACAGACACGAAGACACCAGACAAAAGGAAACAGAACAAAAGAAGATGACGGGAGACTGGTTGACTGACCACGACAACAAAAAAGGGGAAGAGTCAACCAACCGACTACACACTAAAATCTGCAACCAAATATGAGAGACTCGAGAACAAGAGA
Source organism: Schistocerca piceifrons (assembly GCF_021461385.2). NCBI lineage: Eukaryota > Metazoa > Arthropoda > Insecta > Orthoptera > Acrididae > Schistocerca > Schistocerca piceifrons. The sequence continues at coordinate 344,911,022 of NC_060139.1, forward strand.
CACACAAAGGGAAAGGTGCAGGACCACTCTAAATGGAACCATAAAAAGGACTAGCACGGATAAAATGTAAAACACTGTCAGCCATTGAGGCATCGTCGCATAAAATCAAAGGCAAGGTGCCCGGGAGATTAAAAGACTGCCGAAGGGTGTGCAGTCGGGGACACTCCAATAAAACGTGGGCGACCGTCAGCCGGGACCCACACCGACACTGGGGGGGACCCTCCTGGCGCAAAAGATGGCCGTGCGTCAGGTATGTATGGCCGATGCGGAGCCGACACAGGATAACAGACTCCCTGCGAGAAGACCGCAGGGAGGAGCGCCACACATCGGTCGTCTCCTTGACGGCCCGCAGTTTATTCTGGGCTGTCATTCCATGTCACTCAACAGACCACACCCCAAGCACCTTACGGCGCAACACCAGCTGCTGGTCGCGAGCTGTGAGGCCAATCTCCAAAGCTGGGGCGTCGATCGCCCCTTTGGCCAGCCTGTCAACACGTTCGTTCCCCGGGATGCCAACGTGACCTGGCGTCCAAACCAAGACCACCGAACGACCAGAGCGGGCAATGGCGGAAACAGACTCCTGAATAGAGGACACCAGAGGAGAAGAGGGATAGCAGCGGTCGATGGCCTGAAGGCTGCTCAGGGAGTCACTGCAGATGACGATGGACCTACCTGAGCAGAAACGCATATGCTCAAGAGCGCGCAAGATGGCCACCAGCTCTGCAGTAAAAATACTGCAGCCAGCCGGCAAGGAGTGTTGCTCAACATGGGCAGCGTGAGCAAAAGCGTAGGCAGTGCGACCATCAACCAGGGAACCATCAGTGTAGACAGGCTCACAGCCCGGAAATGAGGCGAGGAGCGCAAGAAAACGGCGACGGAGGGCCACAGGCGGAACCGAGTCCTTAGGTCCCTGTGCCAAATCCAGACGGACGGACGGCCGGGACAAACACCAGGGAGGCGTAGGTGTACGGACCCGGAAGGGAGGCAGAAGAGGGAATGACCCCAGTTCTGACAGCAGGGACTGGACACGGACAGCTACGGAAAGCCCAGACCTAGGTCGCCGTTCGGACAGATGGGGGACCATGGCAGGGAAAAGCAGGCGACGATTGGGATGGCCTGGCGAGCAATGCACGTGGACAGCATAGTCGGCGAGCAGACGATGGCGGCGAACCCACAGCGGGGGAACTCCGGCCTCCACCAGTAGACTATCCACGGGGCTCGTGCGAAAAGCGCCAGTTGCAAGCCGAACCCCACAGTGGTGTATGGGGTCTAACAACTTCAACACTGAGGGGGACGCAGACCCACAGGCCAGGCTCCCATAATCAAGCCAGGACTGCACAACGGCTCTGTACAATCGCAGCAGCGTGCAGCGATCTGCACCCCAAGACGTGTGGCTAAGGCAGCGGAGGGCGTTTAGGTGCCGCCAGCATTTTTGCTTCAGCTGAGTAACATGAGGAACCCATGTGAGCCGGGCATCAAACACGAGTCCCAAGAAGCGGCAAGTGTCCACCACTTCAAGCAGGTGGCCGTCGAGGTAAAGTTCAGGATGAGGGTGGACCGTCCGACGCCTGCAGAAGTGCATAACTCGAGTCTTGGGTGCAGAGAACTGAAAACCATGAGACAGAGCCCATGATGCTGCCTTGCGAACGGCGACTTGCAGCCTGCGGTCGGCGACTCCCGTAGTCGTGGAGCTAAATGAGATGCAGAAGTCGTCGGCATACAAAGAAGGAGACACCGACGACCCCACTGCTGCAGCCAGACCATTAATGGCCACTAGAAATAAGGAGACGCTCAACACTGAGCCCTGCGGGACCCCATTTTCCTGTATATAAGATGAACTAGAGGTGGCACCGACTTGCACCCGGAAAGAGCGGCGCAATAAAAAGGTTTGAAGAAAGGCCGGGAGCCGACCACGAAGACCCCACTCATGCAACATGGCGAGGATGTGATGCCGCCATGTGGTGTCATACGCCTTCCGCAGATCGAAAAATACAGCAACGAGATGCTGACGTCGGGCAAAGGCCGTACGGAATGCAGATTCCAGCCGCACCAAATTGTCCGTGGCAGACCGGCCCCGACGGAAGCCACCCTGGGATGGAGCGAGGAGACCGCGCGACTCAAGGACCCAACACAAACGCCGCCCCACCATACGTTCGAGCAATTTGCACAAAACGTTGGTGAGGGTAATGGGACGATAGCTGTCCACCGCCAGTGGGTCCGCACCGGGCTTCAAGATGGGGACAATAACACCCTCTCGCCATTGCGACGGGAACACGCCTTCGCTCCAAATGCGATTAAATATCGCGAGAATGTGTCTCTGGCAGTCCCTGGAGAGATGCTTCAGCATCTGCGCGTGGATGCAGTCTGGGCCTGGTGCTGTATCAGGGCAATCGGCGAGGGCAGCGAGGAATTCCCTCTCGCTGAAAGGAGCATTGTATGTTTCAGAATGACGCGTGTGGAATGAGAACGGCGTCCGCTCGGCTCGCTCCTTTAGAGAGCGAAAGGCGGGGGGATAGGATGCAGTCGCAGAGCTCTGAGCAAAGTGTGCGGCAAGCCGTTCAGCAATGGCGGCAGCGTCCGTGCAGATAGCGCCGTCCAAGGAGAGCCCAGGGACACCCATAGGGGTCTGGTATCCGTAAATCCGCCGGATCCGGGACCACACGAGCGAGGGGGAGACATGGGAGCCCAAGGATGAGACATACCTCTCCCAGCACTCCTGCTTACGCCGTGCAATAAGACGACGGGCGAAGGCACGGAGCCTCTTAAAGGTGATGAGGGTCTCAAGAGACGGATGCCGCCTACGACGCTGGAGAGCCCGCCGACGGTCGCGAATAGCCTCAGCAACCTCCGGCGACCACCAGGGTACAGCCCTCCTCCGAGGGTGGCCAGAAGAACGGGGGATGGCAGCCTCGGCCGCTGAAATGATGGACGTGGTTAAAACATGCACCACCTCGTCAATGTCACCCTGTGGGGGAGACTCAATGGTTGCAGCGGAAGTAAAAGCCGGCCAGTCAGCCCTGTGGAGAGCCCAGCGGGGCAAGCGCCCAGAAGAATGACACTGGGGCAGTGACAAATAGATGGGAAAATGGTCACTACCACACAGGTCAGGATGCACTCTCCAGTGGAGGGATGGGACAAGTCCAGGGCTGCAAATAGAGAGATCGATGGCCGAGAACGAGCCATGGGCCACACTGAAATGCGTGGGAGCACCGGTGTTCAAGAGGCTAAGGTCGAGCTGAGCCAACACATGCTCCACGGCCCGACCGCGGTCATCGGAGACAGTCCCACCCCATAGAGGGTTGTGGGCATTGAAATCGCCCAGCAGCAAAAAAGGTGGCGGCAGTTGGGCTATCAGAGCAGCCAGGACATGCTGCGCGACAGCACCATCAGATGGAAGGTAAATACTGCAGACGGTAATAGCCTGTGGCGTCCACACCCGAACAGCGACAGTCTCTAAAGCTGTTTGTAGAGGTACAAACTCGCTGTGAAGAGAGTTAAGGACATATATGCAGACGCCACCAGACACCCTTTCATAAGCTGCCCGGTTCTTAAAATAACCCCGATAGCCACGGAGGGCGGGGGTTCGCATTGCTGGAAACCAAGTTTCCTGCAGAGCAATGCAAAGGAAAGGATGACGGCTGATAAGTTGGCGGAGCTCAGCTAGATGGTGGAAGAAACCGCTGCAGTTCCACTGGAGGATGGTATTAGCCATGGATGGGAAAGGCATGAAGGGATTGGGGAGGCAGATTACGCCTCCGGGGCCCCTGCTGCTACTGAGTCACCACCTGGACAACAGCTATCTATTGCATCCGAGGGACTGGCGAGATCCATATCCTCAGTGGACGCCAGAATCTCCACCTCATCCTCAGACGCAGAGCTTGTAGGAAGCGGTGGAATAGGTGCCACCGCAATGTCGGTAGCCTTGGGGAGTTTCTTCTTCTTCTGCTTCTCGCACTGCGCCTTGGGTGGTTCAGGGTGGGAGGGCGTCACTGGGTCAGTCTCAGGGACAGACGATGACCGTGTGTCCCAACGACCAGGGACTGGCGGTTGTTTGAGCCACTTGTGGCTGTCGGCTTTGGAACCGGTCGGAACGTGCGAAGGGAGGTCCCCAAGGGACCCCTTCCTTACGAGAGTAGCCAAAGAAGTCTTACGCTTCTCCGGCTGGGAAGGGGGGACTGATGTCCCCGATGGTTGGGGGGAGCAAGAGCAACAGGAGGTTTAGTGCCCCCCACCATCAAGGGGGCAGGTGTGGGACTTCGACTCAGAGCTGACTGGAGTGGATGGAATTGTAGAAGGAGTGACAGTTGCGGCTTAAGAAGCTGTCATGCGCACTGGATGAAGCCGATCATATTTCCGCTTCGCCTCAGTGTACGTCAGGCGGTCGAGAGTCTTGATTTCCATGATCTTCCGCTCCTTCTGCAGAATCGGACAGTCTGGCGAGCAAGGCGGATGGTGCGCACCACAGTTCACACAGATTGGAGGCGGCGCACAGGGATGATCAGGATGGGAAGGTCGACCGCAATCGCGACAGACGAGGTCGGAAGCACAGCGTGAAGACATGTGGCCGAACTTCCAACACTTGAAGCACCGCATCGGGGGAGGGATATACGGCTTGACATCACAACGGTACACAATCACCTTGACCTTCTCAGGTAACGTGTCACCCTCGAAGGCCAAGATGAAGGCACCGGTGGCAACTTGACGATCCCTCGGACCCCGGTGGACGCGCCGGACGAAATGGACACCTCGGCGCTCCAAGTTGGCGCGCAGCTCGTCATCTGACTGTAAAAGGAGATCGCGGTGAAAAATAATTCCCTGGACCATATTTAAGCTGTTATGTGGGGTGATAGTAACAGACACATCCCCCAACTTCGTACAAGCCAGCAAGGCTCGTGACTGGGCAGAGGATGCCGTTTTTATCAACACCGATCCAGACCGCATCTTGGACAAGCCCTCCACCTCCCCGAACTTGTCCTCTAAATGTTCGACAAAGAACTGAGGCTTCACAGACACAAACGAGTCCCCGTCAGCTCTGGTACAGACGAGATACCGGGGCGAGTATCTTTCGCTCTCATTCACAGCCTTTCGTTCCTCCCATGGTGTGGCCAGGGAGGGGAACGATTTAGGGTCATACACATTAGCCTTAAAGTGAGCTTTGGAACGCTTAGAGACTGCTGACGGCTGGCCGCCAGCGAGAGATGATGTACCACGCTTCATTGCGGGTCATCCGCCCTGATGCCACCTACTCCGACCAAGGGCCCTCCCCACGGGCGCCACCCAGCCACAGCAAAGGCCACCTGGCAGGATGGCCATTGCCGGGAGTCCCGATGCCCCAGGGCGATGGGCATCTACTCCTTGGCATACGTGGGGAGTTAACGGCGCAGGCATCAGTAGAGCGATCCCTGTGTTGTCAGGGGGCTACAACCAAGAGGGTACATGGCGGCCCCACCACAACGGACTGGCTACCGTGCTGGATCTTAGGTGCAAAAATGGCCAAGGTTGTCGTCGCAGTTAAAAGAAACACTGCAGAGTGCAGCGTGGTAATCGCCCAAGAGATCGAAAACGAGCGGGACACCATTGCAACGACGAGAAAGACGGCTAAAGGTCTAATTGCACGATGGATACAATGCACCATGTAAGGCGCCCTTCCCCAAGTGGCTCGCTCTTCGGAATAATTTAGAAAGATGGAGGTCAAACCCGAGAGGGGACCATCACATAAGGCCGAAACATGTGAGACTCCTTTTAGTCGCCTCTTAAGACAGGCAGGAATACCGCGGGCCTATTCTAACCCCCGAACCCGCAGGCGGGCAGTATCAGTATCAAGAGTATCAGACAGTGCTGATTCCAGCTCTCACATGGAGAAAGATCAGTTGTCAGACTCAGAATTGGTGGATCTGTAGTCCAGTATACCCCTCTAGAGTCTCACGGCAGTGGCAAGATGCTGGATCCTGGCTGGAATTAGCAGTAGTCTTTCCAAGATGCTCTGCCACTGAATGATGTCTGCAGGCATTGTTTGGAGACACCCCTGTTTCAGCACTCCTGCCATTGGTAGACAACTGTGTTTACTGGAAATCCCCTGATAACTTCCCATATTTTCGAAGCACAAATGGAATGGTTGGCGGAGTTCACGTATGCTTGTCATGACCAGCTCTTGGTCTCCTTAATTACACTCGAGCTTTGGCTCTTACGACCCGAAAGACTCTTAAGGTTTTCTACTGTTGGACAGCATGTTAAATGTCACAAAGCTGCATGCCTTTCCCAGATTGCTGAGTGATATTTATCAATTCACCATAGTATGGTTGCCTCTAAATATGACCTGATGACTCGGATGGATAAGTCAGCAGCATGATGGATCATTCATGTGAAGCGGTCCACCCATTCCTGGACACTGTTTTGGTGTTCAAACACAGCCAGTTGGCTGAACAGTGTCCAGTTAGCCCTGCTAACCAACCATTATGGTGGCTTTCATTTGGGTAATGCTCCACCCACTAGTTGAATGCGAAATGGGGAGTGGTCACTGGAATGAAGGTAGTCAATAACTTTTCATGAGGGCAGGAGAGCAGAAAGAGAGGTTGATGGCTAAGAATGATCCAGTAGCAGCACATTATTGTACCCACTTTGAGGATGCAAAGCTCGTGAGTCATCATGACCCGGTGGGCAAGTAGAGGTCGAGCCACACAAGATATAATGGGCATTAAAGAAATGGGCAGAGGAGTTGTTCTATGAGATCTGTGAGAGTGAGTATTTCATATGGCTGAGGTAAATACAGTGAGAAAACAGTGATCCTCTGACACCAATTTCAACAGCAACTGCTTGCAGGTCAATAGCCAGGAGGAGAGTAGAGGAGTCGTGCACGTTAGTGACAAGCACAGCAACCCCTGCCTTGGCTCCTTCCCCAGTCAGGCAATCCTTGCAATATAGCGTACAGCCCTTTAGCACAGGGACATCAGTATCTTTAAAATGCATTTTTTCTCAACACAAGCACAAGGAGTGTTCCTGCGCTACAAGTTTCAGTTCCACCACGTGAGTCCTAAACCCACTGATGTTCCACTGTAATTTGGGAGCTATTTCATTGATGTGATTTTAATTTACCCCTAGCTTTGCACAAGGGAGGTGAAGTACTTTTAGAGAGAGGGAGTTGAGCGACTGCCCGGATCTGAGGCATCGAACTCTGTAATGCCCTCCTCATCAATCAGGCATGCCAGAATGACATCTGATGATGCTCAGGACAGCTTTTGACCCAAACGTTGTGATCCTTTCCCATGTACTGTCTCTTTGAAGATGAGGGGAGAAGTGGTTGTAGGGGAGAAGTGGTTGTTGGGGGCACTGCTTTCCGTGTGCCTTCTGGATGCTCACCATGGAACTGCTGCTTGTCCTTTTTGTTGCAGCTGCTTGGTTTGATTTTTCCTTACTCGCTTTGCCTTGGCATGTTCACATGCAAGTACAGGTGCTTATGGTGGATTTTGGCACGTGGCTGTCATCTGTGTCAAAGTGTCCACCTTGGGAACACAGTTCTGCACCATGGAAGAATATGGCATGGAAAGATAGGGGGTTTCGTTGTCTTATATTCTTTTTGGGCTTCAGCATAGGAGATCCGCTAGGACACATTAATTCCTATACCTTATGTTACTCAGCAAAAGAAAGGCAGTCTCAGCTCCAGACTAGGTGGTTTCCGGCGCAATTGATGCAGATCACCGGAGATGAGCGATCAGTCCCAGCATCGTAGGCTGCTTTTCCACAATTCTCACAGGTCACTTCACCTCCACAAATCATGGTAGTACAGCCAAAACACTGGCATTTATAGCACCACATAGGGTTTGGTGTGCAACATCGAACTGTAAGTTGATGGAATCCTGCTATATTATGTTCAGGCACTGTTGGAGAAATGAAGGTGACAAACAAAGTGGCAGTCTTTTCAGTTTCTCCATTACTCCTTCACATTCGTTGCACCAGATCGACTATACTCTGGATTGTCCATTCTCGTTTCAGCTCCGCTATGTCCATATCCATGATATCATGGCATATGACCACATCCTTGCTTCAGTTGAGAGATTTGCATCTCAACAACAATATCATATTCACCCAATTTGTGCAATTTCTTGAGAAGTTCAACTTGCTTTCACCAATTAGTTTTGACTAGCAAGATAGTATTACGTAAGCGTTTAAAATACGCTAAGGTGGCAGCAAGTCATTTCAACCCTTTATGGGCATAAAAGGTGGACACTTTCTCAAACGTCCCCTCCCTCCTCTTGATCACCAGAAACATGTTGCTTTATGACTCCATGAGCCCTGTTATTCACAGCTGACTTTTTATTATCAGAGGGCTATCCTCTCCCATTCTTTTGGATGAGAGGGTGCGAGTACTCCCGGGCAATACACCCATCACACTAAGAGGAGAAGACTTCTAGGGTTCCATTTTGGTCCCACAAGCAGTTACGGAAATAAGGGTCCATTTAGACAGAGCCCACATGCCTGAGTAAGCCTTATACAACTGAGGTGCAGCAGGTTCCCCACAGGTTGTCCACTACTGACTGTTCCACCTCAATGGCCAAGCGCCTTATCAGTGTGCAGCACATCTTGTGGCTGGCTTTTTTGAGATGTCACTACCATCATTGCGATACGGCCAAGCAAGCCAATATCCCAGTTGCCTGTGACACACAACATTCCGACACCATGCTGCACGATGGTTCTAAAAAATTTTTTCACCAAAATGATTTCCATGATCAAAATACATCACAAAATAATTTCCATTTGGGTGTTGCCTGTGTCTATAGCACAGAGAAGATCAGTATTTTGTGACAAAGATGTCGGCATGTTCCAATCAGAAAAAAAAGGAAATTTTGAAACCTATAAATTATGAAAATTAAAATACCTAGTCACCAATAAAATTATCTGCTAATCTATATTAAAGGATTTAAAATTCCTATCAGCTGCATACAAAGTCTCAGTGCTGATTGTTAACAGGTACTACTTCTCATGGCACATAATTGCTATTCTACAGTAGATATTAGTGTCTTTAGGTTGACATTAAGCTGACTGAAGAAAATAATCAACAGCTGTTTAATATAGCTGAGTAAGCAGCAGCCTGAACAAATTAGTTACTTCCCCATTAACTGTACTTTGTTAAGTACACGTGGTTCACAACAGTCCAATATTAATACAGTTTCCAACACCTGCTTGTTAATATGTGACTTTACTCATTCCACATCTCTGTGGAATATAATCAATTCATTTTTTATAGCTGTAGCTATAAGTCACTCACATTTTTGACTATATGGTCTGCCTGTTTTTTTTGTTAGTTTATGGTTAATGTAGCTGCTGGCTCGTTCCTTGTAGTTGAAGCCGAGTCAGAGCACTTCATGAGATCTATTACCTGATGTAATATCTGACGTATTTACTTTTTCTTCCAGTCACCTTATTTGATTGTCTTAAAGTAGAGTTCCTGCTTATCAGCAGCTCTAAAATCCAGTGTGTAGCCAAGGAAAGGTTTTACTTCTTCACATTCTCCAGTTGTTACTGAAGAAAATAAGATAACTTCTTCTCATGTCACAAAAGAAACCATGTCCACTACTTTCCTTTTACAAACCAATATTTCCTTGAATGAGTGTACAGATCATTTGAGTGATCTATGAATTAAGAGCAGGACAACTTTTCAAATGACATATGCCTCGAAGGCTCAAGATGACTTCAAAGATTACTATATATTTTGTCACAAAACACTCTTGTCTCTTGTTTTCATTCTAGGGGAGAGTGGTTCGTCCTTGATGGTCAAGCCACAGCCAACCCGTGACGCCAAAAAAGACCCCGTCCACAGCACATGAAATCTTACTTATCATCACACCTTTTTTCTCATATTTTACACCTTCTGTTTAATGCTTGCACATATGAAATTAAACACCCATGCACAGTATATGTTCTGTGACTTACTCCCTACTTAATGTTATTCTGTTACCATCATCTTTCCTTGTACTATGCAAGGCATGTGAAATGTTATTTGCCTAAATGGCACGTAACACTTCACTTTTACAAAACTAGTTTTATTCAACACACTGCATGGATCTATCTGTTTCTGGTTCTGTTGCTAGTAGCAGTTTGACAGCACACGTGGCGGTCATTCTCAAATGATTACTACCCACTGCACGTGGTTAGCAGAAATTAAGCACATGGGTCAAGGTAATATGTACTCTTAAAAGATTTGTCCGAAGTCATTTCTGAGGTCCTATTTTACAGATTATGACAAGCACAGGTAACAAGTGGGAATGTAGGCAATCCACGATACCAACTTCAGCAACAAGAAGTAGCTGCAGAAGTATAAATGATTACAGTTCCAGTTTCTTCTCATCTAAATACATTTTGCCACTGCTGTAGTATCATTGTGGGTAGAGTATATTATAGTGCTTTATTTTATAATACAATAAATCACAGGTTTTCAATTCAAATTCATAAGAACACCATGATACTGAAGACTTAAAATTTGTACAAACTTTCTGCATATGAATGTGCTTCAAAACCATAGTGGAGGGAGGGAGGGGAGCTACATGACATTTTTCCATCTTACGTTTCTCCAATGGCAGGGAGAAAAAATTAAAAATGGAATGCAATTACAATATTCTAGTGGATTACAACTTTACTGTGCCTGCTACACCATTAAATAAGGTAACAGAAGAAATAGTGTTGCCTTTGAGGATATCACAGCAATGAAAAAACATGCTTAGGTGAGAAGAATGTGGAACTATTAACAAAGAGATTTTATCTTCAGAAATATTGCAGGAAGATGTTAATTGCCCAAGGTATATTGGATTGTACCAGAACGAGAAATGGAAAAATTTCTCCACATCACAGTGAAATGGGTGATTTTCAGTAAAAAACATGCATTTATTCTACTCAGTTCAATGCACTTCTGAAACATTTTTCCAATGAGTAGATTTCTAAATAAATATTTCCCAGTTTTCTTGTTGTTTCAGGTTTGTTTGTCTACTAAAGCTTTCAACGACTTCCTCTGTCATCATCACCACCACCACCACCACCACCACCACCACCACTAAACTGTCAAACAAATACGTGTCATGCAGACACCACAGAACTTGTGTGTGCTTCCGGAGATTATCTCTCTCTATGATGGAAGTACAACTGTAGCAATGCTGATTCTGTCAGAATGCTGGACTATTAGATAACTCAGCTTATTTCTCTGTAGCTCTCAGCACAGAGTGCCTGATTCCATGCACTTCTGAACTAACTAAAAGCTGTTATTGCACAATCTGATCTCAAGAACTTCGTTGATGACTGAGATCCAGTATGTAGCAGCACGCGATAAAGATTCTCATCCCATTCATCTCATTAAACAATTGTGTTTAACTAAACATTCTCACCTATGGTAGAAGCATATGCTTTTAAGGCTGTGTTCAGCAACAACAGATTCGTCAGAACTATGAAATTAATGTGACATCAGTGGTCCGTGTAGCATTCAGAAATCTTATGTACTGACTAACCAATATAGCTTCTACTGCACTCACAAAAAACATTACAATCCCAGAAAAATGGAGACCAAGGCTGTCTTTCAGTGGGCACAGCACCTATAATTTTCTTGGGTTGCCTGAAAACAGACTGTATCCATCTCTGACAAGAACTTTTTTCTTTAATGCAGTTATGAAGAAAGAAAGAAATGTGACAGGCTGATCAGATGGAGTATTTCCACGTTTTCATTTATTAATGATGGCTAACTTAATATTCTGTTTACTACAGCTGTTCTTCCCAAAGTCCAGCTGGTCCTTGTTAGAAAGAGCTTTCATCGGCCTGTTAAAACCTATCCCTTTTGGACTGAATTTATGAAAGTTTTCAGCACTGAGATACTTTTAGTAAATTGAGCTGGTGAGCCACCCATAAGATTGGTTGGCTGGTTGGTTTAAAAGAAAGGGAGGGGGGGGGGGGGGGGGGAAGGGACCAAACTGTGAGGTTATCGGTGCCTTGTTCCCAGTAAAATAATTACATAAGGGAAAGAAGAGGGAAAAAAAGGAGACGTACAGGAGAAAGGAAGGACCAGAAGAACGACAGTACGACAACCAACACTACTATGGACAAAACAGGAAAAGAAAAAAAGAAAGCCACAGAAAGGAGCAAGAAACAGGTAGAAGGGGTAAAAACAAGAGAGCAGATGACCGTGGCTGGCCGACCATGAGAATACAAAGGAAAAGCCAGCCAATCTGCTACACATTAAAACATCCAACCTAAAAGTATTAAGAGCACACAAAGGGACAAGACATACGCTAAAACTTTATAGAATGATAAAACCCTAACACATCACGTATAAAACGTAAGACTAAATTAGCTGATGAGGCGTTGTCAGCTAAAATTAATGGCAACGAGTCCGGTAACTGAAGAATCTGTCACAGGGCAGCCAAAGGTGGACAGCTCACCAATATATGGGCCATTGTCAACCGGGTGCCGCACTGACACTGAGGCAGGTCTTCATGGCACAGGAGGTAACCTTGGGTCGCCCCAAGCGTGGCCAATCCGGAGCCGGCAGAGGACAACTCATTCCCTGCGAGAGACCCGCATGGAAGACTTACACACATTCGCAGTCTCCTTAAATGTCACACAGTTTGTTATGCGTACTGTTATGCCATTCCGTCTCCCAAAGCCAAAAAACCCTGTGGCGTAAATCAGAACGCAGGTCAGGTTCAGAGATGCCTATCTCCAGAAGCGGTTTCCGCGAAGCCTGTTTGGCCAGCCTGTCGGTAAGTTCGTTACCTGGGATTCAGACATGACCTGGGGTCCAGACAGACACCACTGAACGACTGGACCGTTCCAGAGCATAGACGGACTCCTGGATGGTTGCTACCAAAGGATGATGAGGGTAGCACTGGTTGATAGCTTGTAGGCTGCTCAAGGAGTCAGCACACAGGAGAAATGACTCTCCTGGGCATGAGCGGATGTGTTCACGAGGACAAAATGACAAAATATGGCCGCCAGTTCTGCAGTGAAAACACTGCAGCCATTGGGCAAGGAGTGCTATTCTACATGTCCTCCATGAACATAGGCAAAGCCAACGTGACCATCTTCCATCGAGCCATCAGTGTAAACCACTTCATGGCCCCGGTACATGTCGAGAACTGAGAGGAAGTGACAATGGAGAGTCACAGGGTTAACTGAGTCTTTGGGCCATGTGAAAGGTCCAGGCGAAGCTGCAGCTAAGGTGTACAGCATGGATATGTACATGAATGGACCTGATGTATAGGTGGTAAAGGGAAGGACTCCAGTTCAGACAGAAGGGATCGCAAGCGAACTGCAATTGTTAGCCCTGACCTGGGCCGCCGATGCGGGGGACGGGCTGCCGCGGGTGGGAAAAGGAGATGGTAATTCGGAAGCACAGAAGAACTATAAACGTGCACAACATAACTGGCCAGCAGTTGTGCATGCCTAACCTACAATGGAGGGACTCCGGCTTCCACTAGGACACTGGTCACCGGACTTGTCCTAAAAGCTCCTGTCACTAGGCGAACACCAAAGTGGTGCACTGGATCGAGTAAATGCAACACTGAGGGTGCCGCCGAAACATAAACCAGACTCCCATAGTCAAGGCGGAATTGAACAAGGGCTCTGTAGAGCTGCAGCAGTGTACAGCGATCTGCACCACAGTTGGTGTTGCTCAGGCAGCGGAGAGCATTGAAGTGCTGCCAGCACTTCCGCTTAAGCTGACAAAGGTGAGGAAGCCAAGTCAATCGGGCGTTGAAAACCAGTCCTAACAAGGGAACCTCCCCATCACACTCCCCTCAGATTTAGTTATAAGTTGGCACAGTGGATAGGCCTTGAAAAACTGAACACAGATCAATCGAGAAAAGAGGAAGAAGTTTTGTTGAACTATGAAAAAATTAGTAAAACATACAAACTGAGTAGTCCATGCGAACATAGGCAACATCAAGGACACTCTGAGTCAAGGAGCGCCGTGGTCCCGTGGTTAGCGTAACTACACAACGAGAGGTCCTTGGTTCAAGTCTTTCCTCGACTGAAAATTTTACTTTCTTTATTTTCGCAAAGTTATGATCCGTCCGTTGCTTCATTGACGTCTCTGTTCACTGCAATAAGTTTAGTGTCTGTGTTTTGCGACCGCACCGCAAAACTGTGCGATTAGTAGACGAAAGGGGAACTGAAAACATTTGATCGCAAGGTCATACGTCAACCGATTCCTCCACAGGAAAACACGTCTGATATATTCTATATGACACTGGTGACGGCATGTGCGCCATGTGACAGGAATATGTTGTCGACCCATCTAACTTGTACACTTGGCGAATGGGTAAAAAGATTCTTCTACCTTGCCCGATTTAGGTTTTCTTGTGGATGTGATAATCATTCCCAAAAAAGTGATGAAAAAATAAGAGTTTGTCACATAAACTGAAAATAAGAAATTAAACTTTTCACGCGAGGGAAGACTTGAACCTAGGACCTCTTGGTCCGTAGCTGCTCTCGCTAACCATGGGACCACGGCGCTCCTTGCCTCCGAGTGTCCTTGATGTTGCCTATGTTCGCATGGACTACTCAGTTTGTATGTTTTACTAATTTTTTTCATAGTTCAACGAAACTTCTTCCTGTTTTCTCGACTGATCTGTGTTCAGTTTTTCAAGGCCTATCCACTGTGCCAACTTATAACTAAATCTGAGGGGGGGTGCGATGGGGAGGTTCCCTTGTAAGAATCGATATGTCTCCACTACAGTGAGTGGATCGTCTTAAGGTAAAGTTCTGGTTCTGGATGAACGCCACAATGCTGACAGAAGTGCATACAAGACTTTGCAGCCGAAAGCTGGAAACCGTGGGCTACAGTCCATGACTGTGCCTCATGAATGGCTCCCTGCAGGTGCCACTCAGCAACATGAGTACTGGTGGAGCAGTACAGAATGCGGAAATCGTCTGCATACAGAGAAGGTGACAGACAGACCTACCGCTGCTGCTAGACCACTAATGGCCACTAAAGGTAGAGGACACTCAATAGAGAGCCCTGCGGGACCCCATTCTCCTGGATATGGGGGAACTTTGGGAGGCACCAACTAGGATATGGAAAGTACGAAGCGACAGAGAATTCTGGATAAAAATCGGGAGCGGGCCTCCAAGGTCCCACTTGTGTAACGTGGCAAGGATGTGATGTCATATGCTTTTCATGAATCAAAAAAAGACTGCAACCAGATGTTGGCATCTATAAAAGGCTGTTTGGATGGCAGACTCTAGGGATACAAGTGGTACAGCGACCCTGGTGGAAGCCACCCTGACATGGAGCCAGTAGGCCACATGACTCCAGGACCCAACCCAACCACAGACACACCACACGTTCCAGCAACTTACAAACAACATTGGTTATGAGTGTTAAAATCTTCCAAAAGTACGAAAGGTTTAGGGAGTTGATCAATCAATGCAATTAACACATTCAGGGATACTGCACCGTCTGGAGGAAGATATACATTGCAGACAGTTATTTCCTGCTTTCTCCTTATTCTGACAGCCACAGCTTCAAGAGGGATTTGAAGGGGCACAGGTTCACTACATACAGAGTTTAGGAGATAGACGCAAACTCCACCTGACACTCAATTACAGTCACTACAGTTCCTGTAGTATCCCTTATAGTCGCAGAGGGCAGGGGCCCGCATTTCGGGGAACCAGGTTTCCTGGAGGGCAATGCAGAAAGCATGTGTAAAGCTTTACAGTTGCTGTATCTCAGCCAGGCAGTGGAAAAAACGCCGCCATTCCACTGGAGGATGACATTGTGAGACTGGGAAGACATGGAACATTCAATGAGGCAGTTTACCCCTCAGGGTCACCTGCTGCCACCGATTTTTTGCCTGAGCAGTCTATATCCATCGTGTCTGAGGGACGAGAGAGATCTAGGTCCTCAGCGGATGCCAGAATCTCCACCTCATGCACAGAGCTTGTAAGTAGCAGTGGTGTGGGTGCCACCATAATTCCCTTTGTCTTGGGGACCTTCTTTTTGGATTTCTCTCATTCCTCCTTGGGTTTCCCTGGCTGGGAGGACTTCACTGATTCAATCTCCGGGACTGAGGAACAGCATGAAGCCCTATGACCAGCTGCTTTTGGGCTCTACCACCACTGGCGGGTGTCATCTTTCCTACTAGCAGAAACCTGGGAAGGGAGTGACCCAAGGGACCCCTTCGTAGTGAGAGGAACCGAAGAAGACTTACGCTTCTCTGGCTCAGAAGTGGTGACTGATATCCCCCATGGTTGGGGGAGAGGAGGGGGCGTGTTGCTCCTGAAGTAGGTGGTGCAGGAGCAACAGGGAGGGAAGTGCGACCCACCATCAAGGGGGTAGGTGTAGTCTTCTGGTTCTGAGAGGCAACAGGAATCCGAGGAGCTGATGGGGCGACAACTGTTCTCGCTGCGGCGGAAAGGAGATCATAGCCATAGAATGTAGGCCCTCAAATTTCCTCTTGGCCTCAGTGTAGGTCAGTCAGTCCAGGGTCTTATATTCCATGAATTTCCTCTCTTTCTGTAAAATCCTGCAGTCTGGCGAGCAAGGTGAATGATGCTCTCTACAGTTGACACAGATGGGAGGCGGGGCACACGGAGTATTGGGATGCGATGGACGTCAACAATCTCGACACGTGACACTGGATGTACAGTGAGAGGACATGGCCAAACTTCCAGCACTTAATGCACTGCATCAGGGGAGGGATATATGGCTTGACATCACAGCAGTAGACCATCACCTTCAACTTCTCGGCCAATGTGTCACCCTCGAAGGCCCAAGATGGAGGCACCGGTGGCGACGTGGTTATTCCTCAGACCCCAATTGACGCACCAGACTAAATGAACATCTCGCTGCTTTAAATTGGTGTGCAGCTCGCCGTCAGACTGCAAAAGAAGGTCCCTGTGGAATTTAATACCCTGGACCATATTTAAGCTCTTATGGGGAGTGATGGTAACAGAAACATCCCCAACTTGTCACAAGTGAGTAATGCCCGTGACTGGGCAGAGGTTGCTGTTTTTATCAAGACTGACCCAGAGAGCATTTTGGACAAGCCCTCCACCTCCCAAAACCTATCCTCCAAGTGCTCCACAAAAAACAGAGGATTCATGGACATGAAAGACTCCCCACCAACTCTCGTACATACAAGGTACCGGGGCAGATAAGCTTCACTGCCATCCTTAGCCTGGCATTCCCCCATGGTGTGGCCAGGGAGGGGAATGATTTGAGGTCATATTTCTTAGCAGTGAAGTTAGACTTTGCCCACTTACAGACTGCTGGTGGCAGCCCACTAGCAAGAGATGATGTACTACGCTTCATGGCGTGTCATCCGTCCTGATGCCACCCACTCCGACCAGGGACCCTCCCCATGGGCACCACCCAGCCGCAGCAAAGGCCATGTGCCAGGAGTCCCAATGCCAGGAGTCCTCCAATGCCCCAGGGTGACGGGCATCTACTCCTTGGCATATTTGGCATATGTTGGGAGTTAACGGTGCAGGCATCAGCAGAGCAAACCCTGTGTAGTCAGGGGGCTACAAACAACAGGGTACATGGCAGCCCCACCGCAACGGATTGGTTACAGAGCTGGATATGAGGAGCAAAGAATTCCACGATCATCGTCAGTGCAGAAAACGAAGTGGGTGGAGGAAAAGAGACCCAGCAAAGTGTCCTCACCCAAGAGATGGAGGATGAGCGGGACTGCAATGCCTCGACGAAAGTGCGCTAAAGATGATCTCAATGCACGATGGACACGATGTACCACGTAAGGCACCCTTCCCCAATTGGCTCACTCTTTGGGAAAGTTTTGAAAAATGGAGGCCAAACCCTACAGGGGACCATCACATAAAGGGCGAAAGGTGAGACTCCTTTTAGTCGCCTCTTACGATAGGCAGGAATACTTCAGGCCTATTCTAATCCCTGGGCCCGCAGGGAGCCCGCCCACATGATTTTCATTCAAGCAAATCATCTAATAATGTAATTTTCCTTCTCTCTCCATCTCAGCAGTGAACTTTATACCAGTGTTCATGTAAGTTGAACAATGGAGAACTGAATGTAACGTGTGTTCTTCAGAGGTTTGTGAAATATTTGTGTAGAAGTAACATGCCACCTCTAGATTAACCTCAGGTCTAATATCTTTACATGCAGGAATAGGTGGATAAAGGTTTTACTTCTAACACCTCATGTGCTCCACTGCCAAAGCATCTGTGTGGGTAGGTACATTATCATCATGATACAACTCATTTGTTATCCACATCTGTCCTCACACAGCTAAGATAATATTTGATTGGTATTTGCCAATTATAAATTTAAATTTTATAGTCCATACAATAAACAGTCCTCCTTGAATTCCAGAAAACACTTGTCATCCTTTTCTGACAGCTTTGATACCTTAATTGTGTTTTGGATGTATGTTTTAGACCAACATTTTCATCAAGTATTAAAATAGCATTAGTTATTTGTAACATCTCCATTAACACTTCATTCAATACAATATACTTCACTGCAGCTACCAGTTTTTATCAAACGAACTTTTGGGAATACTTTATTAGAAAAGAATCAAAAGCAACCAACACTTGAATTTAGCTGCCTGTTTATCAATGCAAAAAAATGGAGCAGACTTCGGCCTTCAGTTAGGGCCGCTTGGTATAAATGATGATGAGAAACTGTCCAACAAAAAGTATTCCAATTTATTCACTTAAAACAGAGTTACTTTAAAAATAAATAACACAGTTGCTTCAATTGTGTGTATCAAGACACTACATCATTTACATCAGTGTGTAACATTTTCCATCAAAAGAAAAGCAAAATTTAATGATGATATTAATCTATCGGCAAGAAAATTTTTTCCGTGCCACGTTCATTGAAAAGTTGGTGATGGTTATCAACAGTACAAGTAATTAATCCATACAATATATCCAAGGAAATAATAAGTCCGAATCACATACTCACCATCAGATTTTGTTTCAGTGAAGTATCTCGATGCTGCATCATTTTTCACAACTTCACGTTTCATAATATGTAGCTTTGTGGGAGACTTCCTGCGAAGATCACTAACTGATGGTATTGTACGAGGGTGTAAGCTTCGTCGTGACATGTTTGGTGGATTGATTACACCTGGTGAAATTTCCTTCCTGTCAGTTGACGAACGTGAATATGTATAGTCTGTCTTTGGGAAAACCCTGTTGAAGACCATGGGAAATTAAATTTTCAACTGATGGTGTGCAACATTTTCTGGAAATAACTTTGTTAGAAACATAAAATCTCTCAATCATTAAAAAATCAAGAAATCAAAGGATTCTTGGCAGGTAGTTTTACATGGTATTAACATGGTGACTTTTTCCAATATTTTTAAACTACTTAAAACAACTATTGTATGTTGATAGATCCAATTATATATTGAAGAAACTATACAACTGATTGAGAGTTTCGGATGCTAATGCATGGTGCCAAACACACGGATTGGGGTAGCTTAAGCGTTTGGCACCACTTTTCCAACTCTCAACCGAATTCAACATAAAATAGACCTACAGGTCAGTATGTCACGGCTGCTAAGATTTCTTATTCAAATTCATTGGCTTCACCAACTCACAGCCTAACTGTCACCTTCCAACCTAACCTAGACCTTGAGCTATGCTACAGATTAGACTCACCAAAAACTAATATAGCACCAAAATGAATTGTCTAGTGTTCTGTTCATGCATGTATGATATCACACGCAACATCATTGTGTTACTGTATGAAGTAGATACCCAGTGTCGTTAGTTACAATTCATCCCAGACTGTAAGCTGTTCGTTAAGTCACCATGGGAAGAACGTGTAACAATTCTCATATTTCTATGAAACCTCTTCCTGTGTGTATCTATTCTGCTACACACAGAGTGACAAACATAACTACTCCCCCCTCCCTCCTCACACATAGCTCTCAAATCACTTCATAGTGCAGAAGTGCAACTATCGGCACACTCACATATTATTCAATCCTAAATGTTACTTGATTTTGCTTGTGAGGAAGTGCTCAGGATTTTAAGAGTAATCATTACATGAAGGATGTGCTGTTGTTCCCATGTACTCGGTGGAACACTTTCATGCTGGTAACAGCCCTCAAGACAGCTCTAACAGAATAATTTTTCATTTCAAAATTAGTATGGGTAATAAAAGTAAAGGTACAGTTAGAACCAAACCACAAAACCATTAGCAGGAACTTAAAATAATGATGTGATTTAGCCTCAGTTAAACAGTACTTGAATAGGCAGACGAGATCTGGAAAATGCATTTACATACTCATTGCCACCTTTGGAAACTGTAATTGCATGGAAAGATCAGATCAACACAAGAAAACAAATGTAAATAGAACCACAAAAGACACATGCATTTTGTTTTATCTTTACTAATATAAAAAAGGGAAGCATTGCCACTAAAAATCATGGAAAGTTCTCGACCAATTTAACTTCAAATTTTTACACACTTCTCCAATCTACACATTCAGATGGGCCTGAGACATATATCCAAACAATGGATTGCAGAGGTTTTCTGTTGAAATTGACCATGAGAAAGAAAATACTGTGCTGTGAAAATTACTATTTCCCTTTCTTTCTTGACGATACTTTGAACTAAAACAGCAGTGTATTTACACCATTAAGGATACTGTTTTTCCCGTACACACTGTTTCTCAGCACACACAACTTTAAACAAAGATTGTATATTGTACACACAGTCAGTTTAACATAAAATCTGTATGTAAGGAAAGTTCTAGTTCCAAATTATGATTAGGATACTACCAAGCACCATAAGTTGCACGAAACTTTGAAATGCATCTGACAATATTGTTTTGGAGCAAGTAACAAACTTAAAGAATAGTGATCAATTGGAACTGTAGCCACCACTGAAGATTAGGTTTGGTATCAATAAGTATATAAATTCAATGAATCCAGCTTGCTTTTCGGCACACAGTTTGGGGCTTAAATTCGTGTTCCTGTAATGGGCAACTACTACACCATCTCCATTCAATGAAACTTTGTAATGGTACCTGTTTGCAGGGTAAAATTAAGAAAGTAATGTCACTGAAGCTACTATACTATCAGATTCAGCATCTGGACAACACTCTCATAGCAATGACTCCAACCCATTGACCTATTCATTTTAAGTGACTTCACTTCCCTACCAAGGTTTCATTTGCAATAAAGTCTCAAGGTCAGACATTCAAGAATGTTGGAATTGATATATGGTCAGAGTTATTGAGATCGTCAGTTTTATGTTGCTCTTTCACAGCAGCCAAAAAACCACTGTATACTCTGAAGTAAGTAATTGTGTACAAAAAATTAAAAACCTTAAAACAAAAAAATACCCGAGATACCCCAGATTAGGACGCATATCCAGTCCCCACACACATTTAACAACGTCGTCAGGATCGCTAGTATGATACAACGAAAGACTATCAAGATACCTATGTTTGCTTCAACTCACATCCAAACTATTATCTAATCTAGACTGAAGATTATATAGACCACTAATGAACATTTTACATAATAAATGAGCGTTGCAAAAATATAGAGCAAGGCCTCTTGTGCGATGAGAACTCTATTTAAAATAAGGGCCAATATCAATGTGTGCACTTTCATCTGATACGAGTTGCGTTTACGGTGAGAGCATGGAAGGAATTGGATATTTTCATGTATCGAACAAACTGTTGTATAAGTGACTTATTTTATTATATAGCATACGATCCAAAAATCTTGCTGCTTTTTTTCTCACCAACAATACACAGCGTAAATCAGAGAACGTTGTAACATTCGAATTTATCGTAGCTTATTCTTAAAATCAAGCAAGCTGACAATAAAAACCCACTTTTATTAGTTACTCATAATTCATGGAGTAAAGTAGTGGCTTCAGTCACACTGAGCACTGTACCAAGATACAGCTTTTTACATACATCACACAGAAACAAAAAGTTATGCAAATATCTTCTTTCTCTCTTACACCTACAAGTCGATTGGCATACATGAAAAATATAATTAAACTGGTGCGTGTAGAATAGTACATACCACAATGTTTACACAAAACGGTTGTATAATTAGTGTTTAACAGTTTTCCACATGCCCAGCGTTGACGCATGAACAGTACTCAGCATTACTAATTAAACCACGGTGCAACAGCGTCCGCAGTTTCCCACAGTAATACGGCAGCACAGCAGTCGCTCGCTCACCGCATGCGTCTCGCAGTGTTAGGCAGCGCACTCTTACCCCAGCGTACCTTCCTTCAGACTCACCCTGTGGGAAGGATCCCATCTGCCGAACAGTGGACAGCTGCAACGCACCAACAGGCGCAGACTTGCCGTCGTTGAATGGATTCGAATGGGGCAACGAAGGCACTACTGGCTACAGCCGCCTCGCTTGTCCACCATGACCAGCAAACCATCACGTACCACTGGTCAGGTGTCGTGAACGATACCACATCGATCGAGTTCGCTGCCACTGTCATTTCTATGGCGCTTTGTTTTGGGTAATAAGAGATCTTCATGAATATGAAAAGAAAAGGGCCGTCTTAATTCTACCTCACTTATGGATCCAAGAAGCAAATTTGAACGTTTTGCAAACCACCACCTCGTTTCGCTACGATTTAGCCAGTTCGACTGTGTGGTGAGATGAGCGTCAGGTTTGAAGCGTTGACTGCTCTGAGCACATGTATGTCAGTAACCTGTTGCTTTACGTAAGCCTCTGCCCACTAGGAAAGTTCGCACGGCCAAAGGACAGTCGTATCGTTTCTAGACACAAGCTGCCGTGGTGTACGATTTCAGGCGAACCTGTTTTCATTTCTGGCACTTCTTTTTTTTTTGTCAAGGACTGATCTCTCCATCCAAAAAGAGTCACATATCTAGGACACACAGCACGAGCGAGGCCTCTCGGTCGTTAATACGGTGAACTATTTCAGTTGCAGTCCCTATGCGCTTCTCGGAATAACTTTCGAATGCACACACGATGTGTTGTGGAAAGCCACCGAATTCAACTTTGAACACCTGGAACAGCCACGAAAAATAAGTCATGAATACCGCGTTTTTCCACAAGACTTGTACCTGGAGAACCTTATCATAGACTGTGAACGGAAACAAGCAGCACCTAGCGATGGGAATGAACAGCGATTAAGTGATAGGTTTTGTGCATATTGTGCTGCATTGTTGAGTAATCCATAAACATGATATTGTACACCACAAATGCTTAATTGTTTTATTCAACTACAGGTTCCGATCATGATCACACTTTTGTTGCATGTGTCATGCGTTTGGGGGGGGGGGGGGGGGGAGATTGGGTGGTTAGGAGCGCCAAATGGTAAGTCGTTTGTGTGGAAAAATTTTCTCCGAGCAGCCCTGCGAATGTCACGCAAGAATTTTAAGCTAAGACAATATTACGACGTGTGCCCGCTAACTCAAGATGACCATGTTACCATTGGTGTAATAAAACCAGCTGTGAGGTGGTCGACAAACATGATCTTAGAAAGGGTAGAAATTATTTTCTCTTCAGTCTTTACAGTATTCAGCGACGCCTGCCGAGAAATTTGCAGCAAAGGATTACGGAAAATGTCGTGGCACATCGAAATTAATTACAGCAGCAACGCTGTTTCTCTAGCGTCGATCTTCACTGGATTTCTTTATTATTATTTTTTTTCATGGCCTCAATGACCTACGTGTATCTATAAATATTTATCTACTTCGCAGAAATAGAAAATCTAAATATGGAATTCGAGAACACTAATTCTGAGAATTAAGTTATCTTCTTGTCTCAGAGCTAGATAAAGGAACCTGTGAGACCGCCTCGAATTGTGATTCTAACTTCAACCAGTTTCGAGGCACATTTCAGTGTGGACTGACAACACTGTCATGTCAGTGTGCAAACCGGCAAAGCGCTCAACAGCTTAAATAGGCCAACGGTCCATCGGCTGTCTTATTTATGGGTCAAATAGACGCGCCTGTATAACGTATGACAATTTGGAAATCAGACAACCCAAGCGTAGTTTTTAGGCCTGCCAACCCCATATTGTATTCAGTTACTCAATTCGCAAACACATACAACAGCGTTAACAGGCTTCGCATGACACGCGATGTGCACATGTGAACTCTACTATCACCCCCCCCCCCCCCCCCCCCCCCACACACACCCCTATATGCGTCTATAGTAAGACCGTGCATCCGAAGGGTAGTCGCAAGTCTTCAGAATCGCGTCAAAAAACAGACTGGTAATTTTTGTTTGTTTGTTTGCTGCTACATGCCTGCATTGAAATCTCCGCGCTACAGTACCGAAGCATGTCGCCGGAATTAAATGGCGCAGCCTAGACACACAGCGCAGTGTCGTGCGATAATTCTTTTTCTGTATCAACGGAAATGCAGTTGTGATAAGCCAATCCAGGTAACTTCTTCAGCCGTCTGAATTGCCTGACACAGATGCAACGTTTCTGCTGCTATTGAAAGCGAATTACTGCACGATACCACAAATTATAACTGGGATGCAGCATCTCTAGTGGCATGCTAAGGTATTCTGTCGCGGAGATTTCAATATGTACCATGGACGTGTACCTGCATACAAATAAAAATTTATTATGCAGTTTCATTTTTTAAGTATTAATCACAACTTTATGATACCCCTTGTATAGTGTATGGAAGAAAAGTGGAGAAGAAACGCGACCTGAGACGCGCAGCAGATACCACCTAACAAACGTTCATGGTAAGGATGAACTTCAAACAAGCAAATTTTCTCACTTATTCCCACAAGATAGGCGTCAGTCGCTGGTGTGGTTCATCAGAAAGGGATTTAAATAACCCTATTGTGAGAGATATCGCGATTAGTGACTGACTTTGATAAAGAAAGTATGCACACTGAAATTTATTTACTTAATAGCGGACCCGACAAAACCTAGCAATTGCTTAATATATATGGGAATTGCATATACATCCTAAATATCTTGTCCCCCTCTTCACACCTTCCCCCCATTCTCTCCATACATCTCTTCTCCCACCATCCCTCTGTGCATACCCTCTTTCCCCCTCCCTCTGACCACCGCCCTCCCTCACTACTTCCATTTCTGTCTACAGGTTCAGTAGAGTATCGTGTAAAAGACTGAAGTAAATCCAAGATCTTTTCAAGATTTTGGTAACAACGCTTTCCCTTATTAAAACACAACAAAAATAAAATCAACGAAATCGCTCTTACCGTTCTTAAATGAGTTTTCACAACTGATTTTAATTTCTGATTCTTCCGGTTGATTTTCCAAAAAAAATTCTTTCCACGTCTTCCGTGGCCAGCTCGGATGCGGTCCAACAGCCCGATGTTGGTCAAACCCAGGAGTTTCTCCGGAATGCATGGCAGTTTCAGACGTTGTAGAGGGCTTTTTTGTTGCCAATATTGTTTCCATTCATTGATAGCATGAAATTCATTTTCAGTAAGAATCCTGGCTAAAGATACGAGTGGAATGTCTTGATCTTATTCACACGAAATTTGTCGTTCAATCTTGGGCGGTCGGAGGTATCAACAATATTCTGTTATTCACGTAGTAGCGCACCTTCCGTCCGATAAGAGGTGACTCACTAATATCACAATCGCCCTCAAAACGGGAAATAACAACAACTCGTCCAACAATCATGGGCATTTTAAAATATCTTAGCCTGGAGACAAATTGGTTAAAAGAATTTTGCACCTGCTGCAAATCTGTGATCGTGCGTGGACTGGAATTTAAAGAAGCAAACTTATTAAACTAAAAACTAACTGTACCGAAATAAAGCAGAACCCAAATTAAAAGCAGTTTGCAATTTGGGGCTTACTCGACGTAATAAATGCCTGAAGGATTCATGGGCGTAAAAAATACCAGCCAACGCAACGCCCGTGAAGCTTTCCAGCAGTACAACCGTGAAATCAAAATTCATACATAATAATTCCAATCCCAAAGAAAGCAGGTGTTCGACAGATGTGAAAATTACCGAACTATCAGTTTAATAAGCCACGGCTGCAAAATATTAACACGAATTCTTTACAGACGAATGGAAAAACTTTGGGAAGGGAGTGAGACAGGGTTGTAGCCTCCCCGATGTTATCCAATCTGTATATTGAGCAAGCAGTAAAGGAAGCAAAAGAAAAATTCGGAGTAGGAATTAAAATCAATGGAGAAGAAATAAAAACTTCGCCGATGACATTGTAATTCTGTCAGAGACAGCAAAGGACCTGGAAGAGGAGCTGAACCGAATGGACAGTGTCTTGAAAGGAGGATGTAAGATGAACATCAACAAAAGCAAAACGAGGATAATGGAATGTAGTCGAACTAAGTCGGGTGATGCTGCCGGAATTACATTAGGAAATGAGGCGCTTAAAATAATAAATAAGTGTTGCTATTTGAGGAGCAAAATAACTGATGATGGTCGAAGTAGAGAGGATATAAAATGTAGACTGGCAATAGCAAGGAAAGCGTTTCTGAAGAAGAGAAATTTTTTAACATCGAGTATTGATTTAAGTGTCAGGAAGTCGTTTCTGAAAGTATTTGTATGGAGTGTAGCCTTGTGTGGAAGTGAAACATGGACGATAAATAGTTTAGACAGAAAGAGAATAGAAGCTTTCGACATGTGGTGCTACAGAAGAATGCTGAAGATTAGATGGGTAGATCACATAACTAATGAGGAGGTACTGAATAGAACTGGGGAGGAGTTTGTGGCACAACTTGACTAGAAGAAGGGATCGGTTGGTAGGACATGTTCTGAGGCATCAAGGGATCACCAATTTAGTACTGGAGGGCAGCGTGGAGAGTAAAAATCGTAGAGGGAGACCAAGGGTTGAGTATACTAAACAGATTCAGAAGGATGTAGGTTGCAGTAGGTACTGGGAGATGATGAAGCTTGCACATGATGGAGTAGCATGGAGAGCTGCATCAAACTAGTCTCTGGACTGAAGACCGCAACAACAACAACAACGCTACTCCACCCTACGCACTGGAACATACTTTGATACTCCTTGGCACTGTGTCCACAGGGTGATCGATAAGCTGCTGTTCAAGGTAGTCCAATTCTTTGATGGCGGCCATCCTCAGATCATCTCGATGATTCCTGCGACGGGGGTCTACAAGTTTAAACTTGTCCCAAGCACATAGCAGATACCGCAGGCTATTAAATTCGATTTATTCCTGCATTCTGCAAATAGGTTTCCAAGTGGTGGTGCAACACGCTCTTGCATAACGGACTTAAAGACGAACCCAAAGCGAGAATGTTAACTGTGGGGCTGGACAACAGGTTGGCGGACTCTTTTCAGATACCACA
Organism: Schistocerca piceifrons; assembly: GCF_021461385.2. NCBI lineage: Eukaryota > Metazoa > Arthropoda > Insecta > Orthoptera > Acrididae > Schistocerca > Schistocerca piceifrons. Next base: position 344,938,273 of record NC_060139.1, read on the forward strand.
CAGCCCTCAAAGTACCGTCGATAGTGATGAAATTCATCAGATATCCGTAATTCATACAGGCCCAAAATATGACTCAACATCCTCCCCACTGAAACCGTGGGAGTGCATGCCTAAGCCGTGCACCTCCACTGGGGTTGCCAGGTCCAAAAACTGAAAAACCAGGTCCTGCGTTATATTTAGCAGGATATTTTGCCCTAAAGGACTGACTACCTAACTAAATAGAAATAGTCTTAGAAATAGAGTGTACTGGGTACTTTCTATCGTTATTAATAATCAATTACGGTCAGTTTTCTGCGACAACAGCCTTAAAAGTGCTTAGGCTGTGGAAGAAATCAGTAAACAGCCTTATAATTTGACAATTATGAATTCAGTACTCAGTCTTCTTTATGGATCAGTATTCTTCCTAGGATAATCTTGTGTCAAAATAAACTAAAATATATTCATTAAACATAATTACGAATTATGTATTCCTCTTGCATGGAAAATAAAAGATCAATAGCTTTGGCCATTTCAATTAGATTTATGAAGAAATAACAATTTTCTATAGTTAAGTATTAATATTTCTCATTTGAAATCACTATCAAGGACGCTATGTTCCTTGGAAATAATTTTGTGGAATTCTAGGTAGGGTAATTTAAAATTACAAATCATCATCTTTATAATTGTGTCGGTTTTCAATTTATTGCCTTCTTTTGTCCTTCGGGCGTTTGTGAAATGAACCATCCTGGAATTGTAATATTTTGCCAATTTCAATAACTCCGAATGAAATTGTTTATCCTTCTTTACACTTAGCCCTCGATTAGGTTATTAGCTTGGAAGGGGCCTTAGTTATGCGTTCTCTATTTCGTAGCTAAAAATGGCATATGTGGCCTTGCACGACCGTAAACACCGGATTCCTTGCAACCCTTGGCTCCACACATTTCCTGCATACAGTCCCGACTTAGCCCCATCCGATTTTCATCTGTTTCCAAAACTTAAAGAACACCTTCGCGGACTTCACTTTGATAGTGATGAACTGGTGCAACAAGAGGTGGTGATGTAGCCCCGTCAACAAAATAAAAAATTCGACAGTGATGATATCAACAAACCAGTATCTCTTTTGAGAGAAATGTGTTCGCCGGTAGAGTGACTACGTGGAGGAATAAATATGTAGACATGAAGAATGAAAATACAGAATGTTAATAACGTGTGTTTTATTTAAAATGCTTTAAGAATTTTCACATGAATTCGGAGACAGTACTTTTCAGCGCGCCCTCCTATCAGAAACACTGCTGACAAGGGAACCTGCCCATCGCAGCCCCCTCAGATTTAGTTATAAGTTGGCACAATGGATAGGCCTTGAAAAACTGAACAAAGATCAATCGAGAAAACAGGAAGAAGTTGTGTGAAACTATGAAAAAATAAGCAAAATATACAAACTGAGTAGTCCATGTGCAACATATGCAACATCAAGGAAACCATAGGTGCAGTAGCACCGTGGTCCGGTGGTTAGCGTGAGCAGCTACGGGGCGAGAAGTCCTTGGTTCAAGTCTTCCCTGGAGTGAAAAATTTACTCATTCATTTTTGCAAAGTTATGATCTGTCCGTTCGTTCATTGACGTCACTGTTCACTGTCATAAGTTTAGTGTCTGTTTTGCGACCGCACCGCAAAACCGTGCGATTAGTAGACGAAAGGACGTGCCTCTCCAATGGGAACCGAAAACATTTGATCGCAAGGTCATAGGTCAACCGATTCCTCCACAGAAAAACACGTCTGATATATTCTATACGACACTGGTGACGGCATGTTCGTTACATGACAGGAATTTGTTGTCGACCCACCTAACTTTTACACTTGGCGAATGGGTAAAAAGATTCTTCTACCTTGCCCGATTTAGGTTTTCTTGTGGATGTGACAATCACTCCCAAAAAACTGATGAAAACATAATAGTTTGTCACATAAACTGAAAATAAAATATTAAACTTTTCACTCGAGGTAAGACTTGAACCAAGGACCTCTCGTTCCGCAGCTGCACACGCTAACCACGGGACCAGGGCGCTCCTGTGCTCACACTATCCTTTATGTTGCCTATCTTCCGCATGGACTACTCAGTTTATATATTTTGCTCATTTTTTCATAGTTCCACACAACTTCTTCCTGTTTTCTCGATTGATGTGTGTTCAGTTATTCAAGGCCTATCCACTGTGCCAACTTATAACTAAATCTGAGGGGGGTGCGATGAAGAGGTTCCCTTGTGAGAAGTGAGAGCCGCGGGATGCACGAATACTTTATTTGGGAAGCAGTTTGACGACCACTGTTCTGTACCATAGCACGGACTGTTGGACGATAGTGCTGCATTTACTTACTGACTAATCATTATCTTACAGAAGTCGACGTGTAACTAGAAGGCGTGGTTCTCACTGAGGCGATATGGGGTACGACAAATTTGTGTTATTCATCATACGTATCAATTACGAAACAGTGTTGGCTGCATGGTTATGTGAAGAAAACACTAAAATTTAAGTTAGGACAGGGCAACGGTAGGTTACTTAAAATTTTGGTTACATTCAAATTACAGTGCATTTTTACTCGCCAAAAGGCTGTAAAATCAATCCTTGGGAATCGGGAGGCTCGAACGAAATGTATACTGCGTGTTCTACCAGCTGAATGATTAATCCACGGCGATCATTCCTACACATGCAGCAGGCAAACAACAAAAAGATGTGGCACCAGAGGAAACCGGTGCACTTACGAGCAAAAATTCTAAGTCATGCCACTTGCGTTATTTTACCCAGCTCAAGAGATGTGAACATTTATCTACTTGGCTAATTACAAGCAGCAGCCGAATAAAACTGAATGGCCACCTACAGCTAACAACAACAATCAGCAGTGGAAAATTAAACTGCCCTGTAGCGTACTCCCGGAAATGGATTCGTCAGTAGCGAATATAAGGTATTGGTTCGTGTGATGTTTGTTCAAACTAGCCTGATTTTGTGTCTTGAATTCCATCTCAATAGTCACTTGAGTTTCTTCTATCTATTCGTACCTCACACAGCAGCACTACAGGTTCTCAGAAAACATTTTCATATCAATAAACTGGCTGATACGTCTTCGTAAATTGTTGGAAACGACATCATTTCCAATTGCTGGGTGAGTAGGCCTAACCCAAACTAGGAAGTTTACTGAATTGTGCTGATTCTCAGACGCTGTTTAAAAGGATTCCTTTCCCAGAATACAGTTAAGATCGATACACGGCATGACAGTGCCCACCACAGCGGAGCTACAAACCCCGATCAACATATAGAATAATATGAAACAGTATTTGAAGAGTGGATTGTCAAACGTTCTGCATGAAAAATTTCATGTGTCAAGAGGATACAAAAAGGATTAATCTCTTTTTGTACGTAACTTATTTATGTCCAAAAAACTGAGACGGTATTCTGATACAATAGAATTACGGTGCACATTTATCACTGTAAAAGTGAGAAATTATAAAATAAATACTTTACCGTCTGAAATATGCAAGTACGATCTCAGCTGTCCTCCCATCAATACATCATCTTCTACCATCCAAATTTCACAGAAGTCTCCCGCCTACCTTACGCGACTAGCACACTCTACAAGCCAAGAGACTGAAGAGATATGGTTTAGCCACAGCCTCGTCAACTTTTTCAGAATGAATTTTTACCATGTGGCGGAGTGTGCGCTGGTTTGAACTTCCTCGCAGATTAAAACTGAATGTCGGACCGAGGCTCCAATCTGTGAAGTTTCAAATCGTCGCACACTCTTCTGCAGAGTGAAAATTCATTTTGGATAGAAAATAAATATTTTATTAAAAACGTTCTAGGTACCACACCAGGATCCTGAATGGTTCAAAGTGCCAATAAGAAAGTTTTTGTTTCAAGTGCCATTAATATTGATAAACTGCGTTTATTTATCACAATACAAGTACAGAAATACTGCAGTAATTTTTTAACTAGCAGTAATGTTCTAACTGTAGTCAACACTAAACCATTTCTCATCTCTCTTTAATAAGAGCACTAAACCATTTCTCATTTCTCTTTGACAAGAGAAAGACAAAATTAAATTCACGAAAAAATTTCTCAGCACTGACTATTTCTTAAACAACTGCATTCTTGGAATAAGATATTGTTAAGTTTACTGTTGAACTCCCTGTAGTGTTGACGTACATGGTGACACAGAAAACGGGAACATCTCCACAAAACAATAAAACTCGAAGTAAAGAAGGAAAGAAATTGCACTCATGGTAACTGAAACCTTACAACTTTGCCATTTACTAAATACTGATAAGCATTCATCATTTTTAAAACATTATGTCCTTTAGATGGCGTCCTCCTGCACGAATACATTCGTGAAATCTGCTGTTGAGATTCCTCATTGACGGCTGCAACATCTCAGGTGCGATACTGTGAACTGCATCCCGAATTCTCGGTTTTAACTCACCCACGGTTCTTGGTCGAGTCGTGTGGACTTTGCTCTTTAGGTAAGCACCCTAACAAAAAAAAAAAAAAAATAATAAATCACAAACGGATAAATCTGGCAATCTAGGGGGCCAGGGAATGTTACCGAATCATATCACACGGTTGTCAAACAATTCTCGCACATATACCACTGACTGCCGTGTAGTGTGTGATGTCGCGACAGCCTGTTGAAACCAGCCTTCTTGAACGTTTGGAAAGTTGTTCAATGCACGTGTCAAGGAAGTTCGTAACATATCCACATAACGATCTGCGCTGACAGTTATTGTGTTGTCCTGTTCATTTGCGAGAAAATGCGGTCCTATAATCCCATGTGATGAAACAGCACATCATACTGTCACTTTACTAGCGCATAAAGGGCTCTCATGAACGTCATTAGGATTTGTGTTTGTCCAGTAACGGTAGTTCTGTTTATTCAAATAACCTGTAAGATGAAAATGTGCCTCATCTGACATCCACAAATTTCATGGTCAACATCCACAACATTCATCGTCATTGTTTATTTTTCTTATCACTTGCTGACAGAATCCTAATCGTAACCGGTAATCGTTCTTCAATTGTTGCACCATCTGTACTTTGATCGGATGAAATCAAGATGAATTCTGCGAACACTCTCTCTCGACATTCCAACCACTTCTCCTTGCTTACGAATTGAACGCCATGGGCTTCGTAAGACGGATTCGCGTACAACATCAATGTTCGCTGGAGAACGCACACTTCTTGGTCGTCCTGTTGGTTTCTTCTTGAGGGCAAATCCGGTCTCTTCAAAACTATTAATGCAATATTTTAACCGCCTGTTTCGACGGCATCATGACGCCCTAAATTATAGAAATGTGTCTAAACTCTCTCAGCGCCGCTAGCAAACTATCACTGGTTTTATAAAACATTTTTATGGCTAATGCAAGCTGTTGTTCGTTCCACTGATCCATGATTACTGAAATGGCAGACTGTTAACTCACACTGTCACGAACCCGCAGTGCTGTCACCTGCACATGGCTCATTTCAAACATTCCCGCTATTCTGTGTCACCCTGTAGAAACGGTAACATCATCGACAAGTTTTAATATGAAGCACAGAATGTTGTACATCGGCCATGTCCTGTCCTCTTTTGAATACACTGACACTTTTCCATTCTTTTGTTTCTGAGTAAGACTTTTTAATAGGTATTTGAGTTGGATGAGTATGAGACACTTTGATGGTACTGCATTTGGAGATCTTAAGACGCCTGCACCGACAACAATGCTCCAGTAACATGCACTGGAATTACATGGAATGAGTTCATACCTGTAGCTTTAGCTGACTCAATACACTTGTGTAAATCCATTACAAATGTGTCTCATTGATACTAACAGAAGTTTATTTGCATTCTTGTTAACACACAAACTGTTCAGCAACTAAATGGAGGAGAACTTAGCGCAAGGCACTTCCAACTTCGGAGGGAAGCACTGTTTGACACAAAAGGTCATGCGTCAACCAGCAATTAATTTTTGAAACAATTTTTCCATGATTTGGCATTTGGAACAAGTCAAAGAACATGCAACAGAACACAAAAGCAGTCAAAACGTATTTTGTAAAAAAAAATGGTACTTAGAAATGTCTTGTCATTTCCACTCTTCATGTACAGATACAATAGTGGCTTAAGGAAGTTTTTTAAGAACAAGTGAACGTGGAACGCATTCTTCGTTACGCTACGAACAACGCGAACTTCTTAATGTTGTATTTCCTGGCCATGGCTGATTTGTTTTTCCTGAGTTGCCACGGCAAGAAGTACAGATCTCACTGCATTTGGTTATCTGACATCTATAAAAACATAGTTACCAGAAAATGTTATGGTGCAATTGTTGAACTGTATCTTTCAGTCAGTAATGTAGTAATGAGAAGAAAAAAAAAGTACGCCGCTTCGCTGGTTTCATAGCACTTCGCATTTAAGTACGGACAGTAGCGTTCTGAAAGTCCGAAGAACAGTGAAAACAGTTTCTTTACAGATCAGAGGAGCGCACGTTGCATCACATGGAGAGGCAGAAAGCGTTATTTATAACTGACCCGTTTCGAGGGCAACAGGAATGCCGCGACACGGCAACCCATATTAACCAACCGTCCGACTAAGCATATCGCACACTACGTCACCACATGCAGCTGCGAACCGGCAGCAAGAACCAGTGGCATAGGTTATGGCGCATAATTATGCTCTGAGGTAGTGGTAGTGTACAGCACACATATAGAGGGAAACATTCCACGTGGGAAAAATATATCTAAAAACAAAGATGATGTAACTTACCAAACGAAAGCGTTGGTATGTTGATAGACACACAAATAAACACACACACAAAATTCAAGCTTTCGCAACCCATGGTTGCTTCATCAGGAAAGAGGGAAGGAGAGGGAAAGACGAAAGGATGTGGGTTTTAAGGGAGAGGGTAAAGAGTCATTCCAATCCCGGGAGCGGAAAGACTTACCTTAGGGGCGAAAAAAGGACAGGTATACACTCGCGTGCGCACGCACGCACGCACACACACACACACACACACACACACACACACACACACACACACACAAACACACACACACACACACACACATCCGCACATGCACAGACACAAGCAGACATTTATATATACAAACCTTTGGCATCTTGATCCATTTTACGGAGCCGTTGTTAGCGAAACACACGAGCAACGGGACGCAATTATGACCCTGCATAACTTAACAGCACTTACATTAGCTTCTTTAGGTTATCCTCATTATTGGTTTGTGTAACACAATAAGCACCTTTTCTTGTGACGGCACCGCTTGCTAGATATGAGACAAAACTAATGTTGGTTACACTGCAGTGGCATTCTTATGAGACATGGTGCTTCACTCGCCGTCCATAACCAATGATGCACCCAACTAGCAGACCCTTCGAAGCGTTGCTTTCAAATGTAAAGAGAACAGACTGCAGCGAATCAATTAAGATTCTTTTTTCACTGTTTTAGTTTGTGTAGTAAAGAGAAGTAATCATTTGTGTTCCCTTGTTTAAAACTTGATAATGTGATAATGTGGTCCCGAAACATGTTGTGTTAAGTAAATCACACATTTTCGACAGCTGAGTGTAATAAGCTCCGTACTAATACTAGCAATGTCATTAACCCACTCGGCTTTGTTATCTGAATTTCAATTACGTACATGACGGAATAAATGATTAAAATTTTCGTTTAGGTCATCTGAGGATCACGTTACTTCGGATCGACTACGTTTCTTCTAATTTCTATTCTTGCTTAATATTATTTCTTTCTCATTCCTTTGCAACCTCCTTCCTTCTTACACTCTTCTATGCCTGATGGTTCTGTCCCTAGAAACCTACAGCACCCTGAATTTTTTTGAAAGGAAGACTGCTATAAATCTCTTGTTTCCCCTATTCTCATTTCTTCCTGATGCCCTTGTGCCTCTTGGTTCCAGAACAGTTTCGTTCTCTTTTTCACAAGAAACTGCATTACATTACGTGTCAAACTCCCCCCGTCCATCCTAATATAAGAATGTGTCCACAGAATACTACTCTCCCCACACGGTGTCAGAGATTCTCTTTATCTGGGTACACAATTCTCGGTTCGCTAGTTTTTTATTAACATTTGTCTATTAACTTCGTCTATTTATTTAAAAAAGTTATTTAGACTTCCGTTTATTAATCATACAGCCATCAACAAATACGAATTCCTTCTCCCTCGCCAGTTTTCAAAATCACGAATAAACTTATTTTAAGATATATAAATATTCTACACGGTACCACTGTCTAATCATTCAGACAAGAGTACCTACAAGCAGTTTGTTGTACACGTTCCATATTCGGGAGTTGTGGGTTCTAGCCTACCAAAAGTCAACATGGAATTCGTTCACTGACTCCTTAGACGTCCGTTTGCCTAACCGCTCACGGCTCCTCAGCAAAACTCAAGTCTGGTCTCTCATGAAACTGGCCTGTTACACACCCACTGAGATACATCGTTGAGTTACAGCACAGTTAAATCTTCCGCTGTTATAAGAGAGGTGACCGTTAATGGACTCGTCTAAGTTGTACAGATGTTTCAGTTTTTTGTCTTTGTTTTCTTCCGCGAGTGCCTAACAACAATGTCATTAATGTTCTCCATGACTCCGCTTTCACAATCGGCGGTTTGCACTGAGATGAGAAAAGTCATGGGATAGCGATATGCATACATACAGATGAAGGTAGTACCGGGAACAGAAGGTATAAAAGGATATTACATAAGCGTAGCTGTCAATTGTACTCAGGTGATTCGGGTGAGATGGTTTCCGGCGTGATTATGGCCGCACCACGGGAATTAATAGACTTTGGATGCGGATGTCTAGTTGGAGCTAGACGCATGGAACAATCAATTTCGGAAATCGTTAGGGAATTCAATATTCCGCTATCCACAGTGTAAAGGTTGTGCAGAGAATACCAAATTCAGGCATTACCTCTTACCAAGGACAAAACAGTGGCCGACGGCCTACACTTAACGACCGAGAGCAGCAGCATATGCGTAGAGTTGTCAATGCTAACAGGCTAGCAATACTGAGTGATATAACCGCAGAAATCAATGTGGTACGTACGACGAACGTATCCGTAAGGGCAGTATGGCGAAATTTCGCATTAATGGGGTATAGCAGTAGACGACTGAAGCGAGTGCCTTTGTTAACAGCACAATTTCGCCTGCAGCGCCTCTCCCGGGCTAGTGGCCGTATCGGTTGGGTCTAGGACGACTGGAAAACGGAGGCCTGGTAAGAGCTGAGGATAGGGGTTAGCGTGTGGCCCAGAACCTACAAAGTCATAGACCCAAGTTGTCAACAAGGTACTGTACAAGCTGGTGGTGGCTTCATAATGGTGTGGGCTGTGCTTACATGGAACTGACTGGGTCCTCTGGTCCAAATGAACAATCATTGACAGGAAACGGTTATGTTCATCAACTTGGGAGACCATCTGCAGCCATTCATGGACTTTATGTTCCCAAACAAAGATGGAGTTTTTGTGGCTGAAAATGCATCATGTCACAGGGGCACAGTTGTTCGTGACTAGTTTGAAGAACATTATAGACAATTCGAGCGAATGACTTGGCCACCCAGATCGCCTGACATGAGTCACATCGATCATATATGGGACATAATCGAGATATCAGTTCGTGCACAAAATCCTGCACCGAGAATACCTCCGCTGCTATGGAGGCAGCATGGCTCAATATTTCTGCAAGGAACTTCCAACGACTTGCTGAATCTATGCCACGTTGAGTTGCTGTATTATGCCGGGTGACAGGAGGTCCGACACAATATTTGGAGGTATCCCATGGCTTCCGTCAACTCAGAGTTTATACCACCAAGTGTGTAAAAGTGTTTCCCAAAACAGCCATCGTTAAACTTTAACCAAGTGATTAGCGTACATTATTTTCCTGAAACGCTTCTCTTCCTGAACCAGAATGTTGCCTGTACTTCCGGATGCTTTCTTAATGCTACGGGAATTATCCGGCATTTCAATCACACACTGGATTTATCGAGATAGGCACACAACTACGGGCAACTGATGTAAATAAATGTGGATCTCGTTTGTTTGGAATCGATTCTATGATTCAACCATCTAAACCATGCGTGCGTAGAAGGAACAAAGGCATATATTCTAATTAGTGTAGCGCCATCACGCTCCGAGGATGACCGAAATTGTCAACAAGGTACTGTGCAAGCTGGTGGTGGGTCCATAGTGGTGTGAACTGTGTTTACATGGAATTGACTGAGTCCTCTGATCCAACTGAAGCGATCACTGACTGGAAACGGTTATGTACGGCTACTTGGAGACCATGTGCAGCCATTTATGAACTTCATGTTCGCAAACATGTCGCCGGGCCACAACTGTTCGTGGTTGGTTTGTAGAACATTGTGGACAATTCGAGCGAATGATGTTACCCTCCAGATCTCCCTACGTGAATCGCATCGAACATTTGTGGGATATAGTCGAGAGGTCTGTTTGGGCACATCCTACACCGACATCGCTTACGCAATTATAACGACCAATGAGGCAGATACTGCCTCCACGAAAATTAAAGAAACCTTTGGAGAAAGGAGAACCACTTGCTTGAATATCAAGAGATTTGATGGAAACCCAGTTCTAAGCAAAGAAGGGAAAGGAGAAAGGTGGAAGGAGTATATAGAGGTTATATACAAGGGCGATGTACTTGAGGACAATATTATGGAAATGGAAGAGGATGTAGTTGAAGATGAAATGGGAGATACGATACTGCGTGAAAAGTTTGACAGAGCACTGAAAGATCTGAGTCGAAACAAGGCCTCCGGAGTAGACAACATTCCATTAGAACTACGGACAGCCTTGGGAGAGCCAGTCCTGACAAAACTCTACCATCTGCTGACCAAGATGTATGAGACAGGCAAAATTCCCTCAGACTTCAAGAAGAATATAATAATTCCAATTCCAAAGAAAGCAGGTGTTGACAGATGTGAAAATTACCGAACTATCAGTTTAATAAGTCACGGCTGCAAAATACTAATGCGAATTCTTTACAGACGAATGGAAAAACTAATAGAAGCCGACCTCGGGGAAGATCAGTCTGGATTCCGTAGAAATATTGGAACACGTGAGGCAATACTGACCCTACGACTTATCTTAGAAGAAAGATTAAGGAAAGGCAAACCTACGTTTCTAGCATTTGTAGACTTAGAGAAAGCTTTTGACAATGTCGACTGGAATACTGTCTTTCAAATTCTGAAGGTGGCAAGGTTAAAATACAGGGAGCGAAAGGTTATTTACAATTTGTACAGAAACCAGATGGCAGTTACACGAGTAAGAAGTAAGGGAAGCAGTGGTTGGGAAGGGAGTGAGACAGGGTTGTAGCCTCTCCCCGATGCTATTCAATCTGTATATTGAGCAAGCAATAAAGGAAACAAAAGAAAAGTTCGGAGTAGGTATTAAAATTCATGGAGAAGAAATAAAAACTTTGAGGTTTGCCGATGACATTGTAATTCTGTCAGAGACAGCAAAGGACCTGGATAAGCAGTTGAACGGAATGGACAGTGCCTTCAAAGGAGGATATAAAATGAACAACAAAAGCAAATCGAGGATAATGGAATGTAGCCGAGTTAAATCAGGTGATGCTGAGGGAATTAGATTAGGAAATGAGACACTTAAAGTAATAGATGAGTTTTGCTACTTGGGGAGCAAAATAACTGATGACCGTCGAAGTAGAGAGGATATAAAATGTACACTGGCAATGGCATGGAAAGCGTTTCTGAAGAAGAAAAATTTGTTAACATCGAGTATAGATGTAAATGTCAGGAAGTCGTTTCTGAAAGTATTTGTATGGAGTGCAGCCATGTATGGAAGTGAAACGTGGACGATAAATAGTTTAGACAAGAAGAGAATAGAAGCTTTCGAAATGTGGTGCTACAGAAAAATGCTGAAGATTAGAAGGGTAGATCATATAACTAATGAGGAGGTATTGAATAAGATTGGGGAAAGAAGTTTGTGGCACAACTTGACTAGAAGAAGGGATCGGTTGGTAGGGCATATTCTGAGGCACTTTTTTTTATTTTTTCTCCCTGTACTTTATACCTAATTCCAAAGTTTTCTTTGGTTGCCTTTATCATTTGCTAAATGTAACGTCTGAAAAAAATGGTGATAGGCTACAAGCCCACTTCATTGCCCTCTCAGTTGCTGCTTTCTTTTCCATGTTCTTAGGACTGTACAAATACAGACTGGTTAGCGTACAAGTCGTAGGTAGCCTATTTAGCTCCCTGTATCTTATCCCTCATAAGATGAGAATTCCAACTATACTGCCCAGTATTTGGCAGCTGAGACGCGCGGTTGTTACAAGGCGACGCTGTAGCTGCGTCGCTCTTTCGGTCCCTCCTGGGTCGCGTAAAACTGTTCCTACTCCCAAAGGCGAGTCGCAGAGGGGAGGCTCCCCTGGAACGAGACCTTCCCTCTCCGGCGGCCGTCCACCGCGAATAGACACGCACCGCGACGCCCAGCCGGCTGCGGCACGCGTGGCCGTGGCTGCGGCTGCGTCCCCTGCCCAGTAAAAATAGGCCGCCTTATATAACGGCTGTGGGACGACGCTGCGCGACGCGTGAGACTTAGGCCAATCCCTGGCCCTCGTGACTAAACGCCGGAAGTGCGGGCTCACGCCATAACGGCCCGTCTGCGTGCGCCAACAATCAAACTTGCCCACCTCCCACAGAGGCCCAATAACGTCACTCACACGCAACACTGGTCACCATGTTTACTAAACGACCTACTCAGACCATATTTTTCAAACTACTTACTAGGGCTGGGCAAACGGTACTCGCGTTCGAACGAGATCGGGATTTCCAGATACGGCGCACAGCTCGATGCAGTATCGAGTGCTACTCGATCGAAGTGACATTTCACTAAAGCGGCACGAAAGCAACCGATGACGAGAAGCTAAAAAGCAGCCACAGGAACAAGCCATTGCTCAACTTGAAATAAATTTGACTGTTTCACGGAAAAAGAAAAATTTTAGAATTGAGATTAACGAATGAGCACAATTACTTTACACGTATCTATGTCGATGTGTAATACAGAGAATGTCTTTACTGAATGTCACTAGCATTTTTATTTCTTCAGCATCACACCCGAATCCGATAGATGAGTTCTTTTTTCCGTGCACACATTCCTGCAGCCTGATACGGACGTGATGACGGCTCGATCTAACATTTCAGTAGGTATCGTGAAGATTTCGTCTCGTATTCTTGCTTTTAAGTTCTTCAGTAGTAGCAGGTCGAATACGCTCTCAACGTCCCCCCCCCCCCCCCCCACAAGAAAAAATATCACACGCTGTCAGGTCAGGCGATGTTAGGGGGCCATCAATGTCACCGTACTTTGAAATGATAGTCTGCCAAAAAATCGTCGTACAGTTCCCATCGATATCTGTGCTGTATGTGCCGATGCTCAGTCATGTTGAGACCAACTGTTGGCAGGAAAATGGGGCAGTTAATTTGCTACATAACTTTTTCATCATGACAACATAACGAACAGACGTTACAGTGACTGCGGACCCATAACCGTCTTCAAAAAAGTTGGCACACCATACTGCAACTTTACTGCTGTGCAATGGTCGCTCATGTAGCCGACATGTATTTCACTCATACCAGTAGCGAAAATTCTCTCTAGACAAAGCCACTGAGATGGAAGTGGACTTCGTACGACATCCACAGATTGTTAATGGAACTGTGGACGTCGTTGGCTTTTGCTAAAATGTGTTCAGCGTCTGAGACCGCTGCAACTGTAAGGACTCTGCGTGACGTCTAACAGAGTGCTGTGGGCTTCTTGCGAAAGCAGTTCGCACAGTCTATATCGTCTCCCATCCGAGCCGTTCCGGGTCTCCCTGCAGGCTGCTTCTTCAATACAGAACCTGTTGCTTCAAAATAGTAAATCCAGGTGCTGAACGCATGCGCTGAGAGAATACGACCATGCCCGTCCGATGCCGAAATTCTCGAAGCTCGCCCCCCCCCCCCCCCCCCATTTCCATTCTAGTAGCAGGCTTTTGCCGCAAAGGCCAGCTGCACACCGTTTCATTACTCCGTTTTTACTGTTTACTAAATGGCAAGACAGTGCGAGCAGTATTCTAAGAGGGTGGTTTGACAAGTTCTCGCAATCACCACGAGAGGTCAGCGCTGGCGCAAAGAGTTGTTCATGTGATGTTCAGTGGACTGTTGCCTGTAAACACGTGCCACGTCAGTGCTCTTGGAAGAGAGCTGCAGCGGTGACGTGGCTCTGTTGTTGTTCCCGCTTAGTGATTTGCGAAGATGGTTCAAATGGCTCTGAGCACTACGGGACTTAACATCTGAGGTCATCAGTCCCCTAGAACTTAGAACTACTTAAACCTAACTAACCTAAGGACATCACACACATCCATGCCCGAGGCAGGATTCGAACCTGCGACCGTAGCGGTCGCGCGGTTCCAGACTGAAGCGCCTAGAACCGCTTGGCCACTCCGGCCGGCTTTGCGAAGATGGAAAAAAAAAAAATCGAGATCCGAGCAGTAATAAAGTACTTCATAAAGGAAGGTATGAGAGCAAATGACATTCATGCCGATTTCCAGAATAGGTGGTGGTGGTGGTTAGTGTTTAACGTCCCGTCGACAACGAGGTCATTAGAGACGGAGCGCAAGCTCGGGTTAGGGAAGGATTGGGAAGGAAATCGGCCGTGTCCTTAATCAAAGGAACCATCCCGGCATTTGCCTGAAACGATTTAAGGAAATCACGGAAAACCTAAATCAGGATGGCTGGAGACGGGATTGAACCGTCGTCCTCCCGAATGCGAGTCCAGTGGATTTCCAGAATATACTGGAGACTCTGCTCCTTCATATTCAATTGTTGCCAAGTGGACAAATGAATTTAAATTTGTTAGGGTGAGCTCAGATGATCCGCGCAGTGGTCGGCCAAGATGAGTCACTGCTCCAGAAATCATTGCAAAAGTGCACAAAATGGTCATGGAGGATCGCCGATTGAAAGTGCGTAAAACTGCTCACGCTTGCCAGATGTCATCTGGATGGGTATATCACATTTTAACTGAAGAATTGTAAATGAAAAAATTATCTGCAAGATAGGTGCCGCGACTGTTGACGCTGGATCAAAAACACTTGAGAATGGACATATCGGAACAATGTTTGGCCCGTTTTAGGAGAAACACTACACCCCAGACACAAAACAACAGTCAAAGCAGTGGAAACATGCTGATTCTCCGCCACCAAAGAAAACAAAGACAATTTCTTCGGTGGGAAAGGTCATGGTGTCAGTGTTCTTGGATGCGAATGGGATTCTATTTGTAGATTATCTCCCCACTGGGCAAACAATTACTGGAGAATACTACGCTAACCTCCTGGACAAATTGCAACAGAAGATACGCGAAAAAAAGGCCAGGTTTAGCAAGGATCAAGGCAATGCGTGTCCGCACACATATGCCGTCGCCATGGCAAAATTACACGAACTAAGGTATGAATTGTTGCAACACCCGCCTCATTCACCTGCTATGGCTCCATCAGACGTCCATCTCTTCCCAGATCTGAAAATTTTTCTTGCTGGAAGAAGATTCATTTCAAACGAAGAATTGATAGCCAGTGTTGACAACTATTTTGCAGGCCTGGAGGAAACTCATTTTCGAGATGGGATCAAGGCACTGGAACATCTTTGGACCAAGTGCATCGATCTACAAGGAGACTACATTCAAAAATATGAACTTTTTTCCGTTCGGAGAACTTTTCAAACCACCCTCGTATGTGTCATTCGGCGCCACTTAACAACGTTGCCACAACACGTATCAACATTTCCCATTCTTTTGAGTCACTCTGTAGTATATCTAAGGCATTACTGTCTTGGTAACGTCAATGCGAATGCACAATAAGGTTCGTGCCTCTCGCGCGAAGACAGGACACGCTGCGAGCAAGTAAGTGGACAGCGGACGCTACTACAGCGTTTGACAAGCTGCTAATTTGGGTCAGACTGGAAGCTTGTCGGATGGCTGATGTGGTTAACGCAACCGCGCGCATTAAGCGGGAGGTCCGGTTTAGAGTCCCGGTCCAGTAAAAATTTTCAACTTTCACCATCTAATTATTCCGGTGCCCGATTGCGGCTGGGAGTAGGGCTCTTCACCGAAAAAAAGGGTGGGAATGGTAATAAATCCTACCGCATTAGAAATTTCTGTAGTATTTTAACTAATTTACAGTAAGAGTTATAGTACAGTATTTATCAATACTGTATATAATCTTTGTGGTGATTTTTTATATAAAACTAACAATCAAAGTCTAAAGTATGGTCAACCTAAGTAATACTCGTTTCTGAACACATCTCGAAAATGAGTTTCCTCCAGACCTGCAAAATAGTTGTCAACACTGGCTATCAATTCTTCGTTTGAAACACAATATTTTATTTGGTTATTAGAAACTATTGTAATTTGCCAAGCGAGTTGCAGAAGTGCGTTTCGAACCCTGTTCACGTATCAGAAAAATACGTAAAAAGTTACTAGTTTATAACCAGCTTTAAAACAAGATGGTAACGTTCAGATGCAACAAGAAAGAAAATAAATTGGGAATAAATGCCTAATAGATGAAATAAGCCACATTAAACTGACTGACAAATTGCGATCACGAGAATAAACAAGCGGAGAGACCTGTAGTGGAGACAGTACCAACAAACTTCAGCAGGTGTGTGTGTGTGAAATCTTATGGGACTCAACTGCTAAGGTCATCAGTCCCTAAGCTTACACACTACTTAACCTAAATTATCGTAAGGACAAACACACACCCATGCCCGAGGGAGGACTCGAACCTCCGCCGGAACCAGCCGCACAGTCCAGGACTGCAGCGCCTAAACTTCAGCAGATCGCAGGACGAGATAAAGCTAGATAAATTAGACTGAATCGTGACCTGGTTTATTTATTAATTTATTAGTGGCTGTCTTTACGTATCACCTACATTCTATAAGGTACTGCAGGCCGTGTTTCATAGTCATTTTATGATTACATATCACATAAATATTATAACGCTTTGAAGCCTCATAGTTGTAATACCAGCACAAGTCACTAGATCGTCAGGGGATCAAAAGTTAAAGCAAAGATCGAGGTTTCTCGAGCTGTTACGTCAACTGGTCGAACAGTGCGAGTCGTGATCAGGCACAACATTAACACTGACCCCATCACTTACAAGAATCCGTAGTCTTCATATACAACGTCCTTGCGTCATCCTTTAGGCTAACATCGGCAACGGCTTTTATCAGTGGCGCGAGTAATATGATACGTAGATAACAACATAAGAGTAACTAGTCAGCAGTAAATTATCGATCATGATACTCCACTCCATGTGGTGTAATCTTGAGTGGACCATGTACATCACAACGAGGGTTTACAAAGCTAACAGCGAATACTTACTGTAGCACATTAGAGAAAATGCCTGAAAATCCTAAAATCACCTATAACTCAGGTCCGTTTGTTCACTGAGTACACCTTTAGGTTGCTCTTTGAAGGAACTGTAACTTTTTTTCTTCCCAGAGCTTCTATTTATCTACCCTTCTCCACCCCGTGTATTGTCGTCATTAAGAGCATTGCGCGGAAACGCAAACAATCGCATGACTACCGATTGTGTAATTTACTGAATCGTACATCTGTAATGACGTGGATCGAGTCAGCGGACAGGTTATTTAATTCAATTCGTATTTCACTGCCGCTGCATGCTGACCAGCTGCAGATTAATGAATAGCCATAACATTGCAATCGCTGGGTAACGTAACGATATTGAAGGGCTTAAATGGAGTAGAAAGAGGATGGAGTCTAGATAAAAATGGCAACAGTTGTAAGATCTAGCGTAGAAGAAAAACAAAAATTAAAGAATTCGCGTAAAATTACCACTTTCACCTTCCTTTTTTTGAGTATGCTCGATGACTTATTGGATAAAGTGAGAAAAAGTTCGTGGGAGAGCAGGGAACGTCATTTTACGGATGGCTTAGTTGCTCTTCTCTAAGTAGAGAAGATTCAGCGGAAATGGTCAGAGAAAGAAGCAGTCAAGATGGTAGACCATGGCAAAACCTAGAGCCATGCGGCGGGGGGATAGTGGTGCAGGCGCCAGGGCCAATATGGTCCTAAATGGGCAGCGCAAGGAAAAAGGCAGCTTCGCTATCAGCTGTTAACACACGGAAATACTCTGGAATACGGTGAGTGTTCTGTGACGACGACTAACAGACTAGTCACTTCTGATAACAGTGCCGTAGGACTAAACTCAAATATTTGTTTGGAGTGTTTGCCCACGAACGCAAATACTGATAACTCAGCAGAGGACAAGAGTCGACGGCTTTGACATTAGGCTGCTGCCATCGGATGCTGAAAATTTCGTGGAGCTTCTCATTTACTAACGAGGAATGGCTTTCCTGTCGAATATCACTGAAATACGAATGTGAATACTTCGACATGTACCGAGCGATGTGGCGCTGCGGTTAACGCACTGGACGAGAAAATTCTTTCTTCATTCTCACGGAAATAATGACACTCGGAACACGCGTAAACAACAAGGGCAGGAACAACAACAAAATTCAGGCATGAGGAAATGTACTGAAATCACAGTGTGGTCGTTTATCATCCTGCATGTCATTCAATCTCAGCGAATTTCAAATCGTGTTAAGCACTTTTAAAAATTCATAGATCAGCCTATCCAGGTGTCGTACACCTCCATAGCGACTAAAGCTGTCTGGACACTGCTGGGCAGTACGTGTGCACAATTCAGTAGTTGCTGTCGTCGGTGTTGCAAAGTAATGAGAAATGCTTTCGCATTAAGCAACGAAATCTTGCAAGTATAGTTTTAAACTCTAAGGTATAATGCAGTGACGTTTAAAAGACTTAGTACAAAGAAGCGACAGAGATTCTGTTGCGATATCAAGCAGTCGAAACGAACCGCCCGTAGTTACGCTAATAATTGAACCTTTTTTTTCAGTTTACTGTCTTTCGGACGGCCCATGTAGCCATTTCACTAGTGGAATGTTAATTATGACAACACGAACGTGAGGACAACCCAACACCTAGTCCCAGTGCGGAGAATATCTCCAACACGGCCGGGAATCGAAGCCTGGCCCCTTCTGTCACCAATCCGCCGCTCTGATCGCGCAGCTGCCGAGGAAGACAGTGGACTACACAATGCCGTAAGCCTCCGCTTAACTCTAACTGGTTCCCTGGGGTGAAAATGTGGCCGTCCACGAGGACTTTAACCAGAGCTACATCCGGCCAAAAGTAACGCCCATTAGTAACGGCATCCACACCTGCTACGTTGGGTTGTTCCACACGTGTGCTGTTATAAAGATTTCCTCTTACACAATAGGTCTCGGAGCGGATAAATCACCCGCGAACGAGAAATAAGTTATCAGAGTCACTAAAATTGGACTCAAAAGGTTTTCAAAAACACAACCGTCTTTATCACCCTTTTATATCATTAACTCTACTTATCGTATTTAGTACGCTTTCAAGAACGAATGAAAAATTAGGTTCTGAAGCCCTGTTGACAACGATATCATTAGAGAAGGAGCACAAGCTTCGATACGAGAAGGAAATCGGTCGTGCCGTTTCCAAAGCAACCATCCAAGTGTTTGTTTTAGGAATGCTATTACTATCTTTTAGTACCGCGACATCTCGCTCTGTTAAAAATTCCGAGCTGCTACGCTGGGTTCGAACCCGTATCTAGTGGCTTGTCGGCAACTGTGCTATTAAAACATCGCCAATCCCGTCAAGAACGAAGCAAAAACACTGCAGAATGGGATGTGACATGCAATGGCAGCAGGACTAACCAAAGTAGTAAGTAGTGAAATACGAAAACCGTAAGCTGAAACACCTGAAGTTGGCAACACAAATGTCATATCAATTAAGACGTCATGGGGAACATCATAAGGAGAAAGTCGGATGCTTCAGTTAAAAAACCTCCACTCTTGTTTTGAGCGTGTTACAGCCCACGTACATGACTGCCTTATAGCTTTCAGTTATCTGATTTTTTTACAACAGACGTATATACTTGTTTAAAAATAATTAATCGGACAAGGCCGAGGCACAGCACACCATCTCCATTACCCCACGCCTGGTCAAACATTGCAGTGGTGTAACATGGCCCGCTTGGGGTAATTGTTAGCTTTACCTAACTACAACTGTAAAAGGAATACCATTTGGTACAACAACCGCTGACTTCGAATAAACGATCATCTAATGTTCCTCGAGCGTGACGGTGGTGGTAAGAGGGGACAGTGTTACTATTCTCGAACGGTATGGTAAAATCGATAGACAGCGAGTATCCCATAAGACGCTGTAATGTCTGCTACTTCCTCTTGTGTATAGTCCTCTACCATTACAAGTTCCGTGTCTCTCCCGACATTAGGTTTCCTACTGTACGGAAATAGTTTTCGCAGGAATATGTGTCAAAGAAAAAAAATCGGAACTAAAACTGCCTTAACGGGTAAGGAGCTATAACCTGCACTGAGAGTGCGCTTACTTATTTCCAATCGAATTGGCGTTTCCCAAGCCTACTTGTAACTTGATCTACGATAAAAACAAAGGCTGAACAAAACCTTTCTTTTATTCGTTCCGGGTTAAAAAGGAACAGCAGAGAGACGCACTGACGAAAGCAGAGCAACAGCAACATCTCAGCTAAATGCACAGGGGCTGATGGACGGACGACGATAAATATTAACTTTCCGAATGGAACCCTTATTTGTATTAGCTGGCGACTCACAACAGTTTCGTCTCTTGTGTACAAAACCATGCGTGGGGCAGAAGTTCAAAGTCAAGTAAATCAAGGCCAGAACTTCAGAAGTATGTGTAACACTGGTGCCAAGTCCAAAGACTGTCTATGTTTAAACAACGCTTTATAGAACTCTAAATGTTGTCAACACAGTGACAGTTTCAAGCGACAGCGTTCCCTTCGGCTAGGAATATGGCTGTCATTCTCGCAAGCTGCTGATGAAAGGTGTATTAACGGAAGAATAACTGATGTCTCTAAACACAATCGAATAGACACTACGAGACTCATCAAACAATCTTGTCTTGCAAGAAGTAGAAACCCAAGATAGAAAAATTGTAGTAAAAAAGCTGTAAGTACACAGAGACTGCAGAAAATTTTTTCGACTGATTTTGAGCCATTTTTTCACGCAATGCTTTAAATCACTCTGGCAAGAGCTCCAATGAAACCTTCCTTTCCACATTATTTAAGCATGCATTAAACTACAATAACTGTCAAAAAATTTAAGCACCCACAAGGGGAGGAGGAAACGAAACTCTTACAAGTTGATACGATATGTGATGTTATTTTAGTGTTTACAAAAACGGGTCCAATTTACAAAGAACTCAGTAGTATGAACCCACCTATAAATGTAAGAGTTGGATACGTGTATTGATTCGGCTGTCCGCCCAAGGCAGCTGAATGGTCAGCGCGACAGAATGTCAGTCCTAAGGGTCCGAGTTAGATTTGCGACTGAGTCGAAGATTTTCTCCGTTCAGGAACGGAGTGTTGTCCTAAGCCTCATCATTTCATCCACATCGACGCCCAGGTCGCCGAAGTGGCGTCAAATCGAAAGACTTGCACCCGTCGAACGGTCTTACCGACGGGAGGCCCTAGTCACACGACAGTCATTTACCGATTCGGCTGGGAAGGCTATCGTGATGCCTCTCCTGTTGTAACAGGTTGTTGATATCCTGGATACTGGCACTGGGACAGAGTTGACGTCCGAGCTGGTCCCACACGTGTTCTATCAGGGACATATGGAAATCTTGCTGGATACAGGAGAACCTCAACATACGCGAACAGTTCAAACAGACACATGCCATGTATGGACGATCACTGTCCTGTTGAAATATGGCACCGAGATACCCTCTCATGAGAGGTAACACATGGCGCAAGTCGTCTGTGTCGCACCATTATGTTGTCAAGAGTTCCATCAAACACTACCTGCCGTGACCTGAGGACATACCCGATGGCTCCCCACACCATGACACCGAGAGTAACGACACTGAGCCTCCCCAGAACACTGGAAACAAGTGACCTCTTCCCAGGTCGCCACAATATTCGCTGACGATGGTCATCCGGGATAGTCCAAAATAGCGATTCACCGCTGAGCACAATGGGACATCATTCATAAGCAAACCATGCTCCTCAATCAGTGCACAATTCCATACACAGCCATTTGTGTTGCGGTGTTAACGCCAATCTACGCATGGGATAGTAATCCCTTAGTCCAACTGATGCTAGTTCCCACCAATGGTCCGGCTGACACAGAATGTTGCAGGGATTCCATTGTCGGTATTCAGGTGGGAGGCGCAGACGTGAAAGGGTTCTCCGTGTCTTTCACAGAGATCACTCAATAGCTGAAGCTGTTCACGCCCCTTATATACAGTACTAGACGTGATAAGAACACATAACACGTTCAACACTAATGCACTCTGGTGGCCGTTTTACCCGTTACAGCCAACTGCAACTTTAATCACCCTGATGGCGTGCATGAGTACAAAGTTACACTCACATCCGACCATGTCTTCTGGGTACTTTACTTTTCTGGATTTTCAAGTTTCATTACTGTCAACTGGGATAAACAACCCACTGGAGGAATTGTACCTCCTTGGTACAAAATGAAATAATGAAAGCGAAATGGAACAACTATATGGAATTTAAAGTCTCTGACTCAGTGGATCAGTGGTGAAGTGCCAGACTATGGATACTATGGATCCAATGGTCTACACTTCGATCGCCGACTAGTTCTAGGATTTTCATGTGTCGCTTTACTCTTTTTACACCACTGGCAATGTTCGTTAATACGGAAAATGCGAAGTTCCACCCTGGTTCGGACTCCATCTTAAACTGGAGGTCCTCCTACAACTGCCTGGGTTAGTCAGTTCAAATGTCTGAGGAGGGCAAGGACATACCGCCTCCTACGAGACCACACCTACTGCGACCGCTTAAGCTTTCCTTTTGCATTAACGATTATATTTCTTTCGGGGCAGCAACAGAATTATAATAATCTTGACCCAATATTTCGGCGACCCATCTGGTCGCTTTCGCCAGATGAGAACGTTTGCTAAATCTAGTCTTAACTGATTCCTACCCTTTTTCCACTTTTCTTTCTCTATCTGTAGAGCGGACTGTTTTAGATCCAGCCCATTACAGAATCATGGTTCTTTTTCAACAAATACCAAGCGAGCAGACAGTGGAACGTAGGGGACTCTCAATTAGAAATAAACGATAAACGTTTACCAGTTTCGAGTATTTGTCGAACAACCATTGAAAATCTCCTCCCACGTCCGAGCGCCTGCAAGAGAAATGTCACTGCCGCCCACTAAGGCACGCGCTTTGGTTCTCCGTGGCTTAGAAAATGATCTTCGTTCACGGAAGAAGACGGTTCCGGCGAGATTTAGCAGCCATTCTCGGCTGAAAATAGCAGCCAGATGGACCGCTAAATACTGTATCAACATGCCTGTATGAGTCGACTCTGGACCCGACAATAACTTGAGAGCCATACCTACCAAAGCATTGCTGTGTTCAGACCAATCTTCGGATTGTTGAATACGTTCCCTCAGTTTCTAAATAAATTCCATATGATGTCAAGTCACTTGTCCAACATCAATACCACCACTTAGTATACGCAATTGATTAAAAAACCTAACAAGATTGTGTTGTTTCATCTCTTTGCAACGAAAGACACCCTCGCTACCAACCTGCTGAAGATATTTATCAAAACAGCAAGGGGAGAATAAGGTTCGACCACAGTAAACAGATGACGAAACCAAATGGCAACTGTATATTTTATTTCCAGGAGCTTCTTTCTACCAGGCTTATTGCTGTAGTATATCGATGGCAAGAAGACAACTGTTATTACATCGGGCGAATGATGGTTGACTTATTAGGTATCTTCAGCTTTGTGCTTCATCCAAAAAGTTCTCGCAGGCCGGTGTGGCCGAGAGGTTCTAGGCGCTTCAGTCTGGAACCGCACGACCGCTACGGTCGCAGGTTCGAATCCTGCCTCGGGCATGGATGTGTGTGGTGTCCTTAGGTTAGTTAGGTTTAAGTAGTTCTAAGTTCCATGGGACTGATAACCTCAGATGTTAAGTCCCACAGTGTTCAGTGCCAAAACGTTCTCGATATGAGAGGAAGTTGTCGCTAGTCATACGCTGGACAATGAGTGTCTCAACAGCACTGCAAACCATACGGCGTATGTTTCCCCAATTAGTCTCTGGATATTGGTAATTTTTTTGTTTTTAATGGGACTTGCCACTGAGTTAGAAACACGAGCCATTGAAAACAAATGTGGCACACTGGTCTGAATTAAAAAAAAAAAAAATGTTCAAATGGCTCTGAGCACTATTGCACTTAACATATGAGGTCATCAGTCCCCTAGAACTTAGAACTACTTAAACCTAACTAACCTAAGGACATCACACACATCCATGCCCGAGGCAGGATTCGAACCTGCGACCGTAGCGGTCGCGCGGTTCCAGTCTGTAGCGCCTAGAACCGCTCGGCCACCCTGACCGGCTCTGAATTCCACATTATGCTGTTACATCCTCCCACAGGTCTCAGTGAGCAGTTCTAAATGGCAGAAAATGGCAAGAGCACGTCAGTTCAAACCAGCGTTTAGGTTAATGCCCTCTTTCAGTGCAGAAAACGTTGAAACACTGTCTCTAACCATAGGAATTGAACCCAAAATATGAGAAATAAAGATTTAATTTCTCGAGCAAGGTTTAACGAGCAGCAATTCCACTGGTACTGCGGCAGGCCAGAGTGAATTTTACGAGGGCATGCTACAAAGTAAAGTCTCCGAATTTTTTATGTGGAAATTCTCAAACCTTCTTAAATAAAACGAGCATAATTAACATTCTACATCCTAAAGAAAGCACATGTCGACAAGTGTAAAAATTACCAAACTATCAGTTTAATAAGTCAGGGCTGCAAAATACTGACACGAATTCTTTACAGACGAATGGAAAAGCTTGTAGAAATCAACCTAGGTGAAGATCAGTTTGGATTCCGAAGAAATGTTGGAACACGTGACTCTACGACTTATCTTAGAAGATAAAGGAAAGGCAAACCCACGTTTCTAGCATTTGTAGACTTAGAGAAAGCTTTTGACAATGTTGACTGGAACACACACTTTCAAATTCTAAAGGTGGCAGGGGTGAAACAGAGGGAGCGAAAGGCTATTTACAATATGTACAGAAACCAGATAGCAGTTCTAAGAGTCGAGGGGCATGAAAGGGAAGCAGTGGTTGGGAAGGGAGTGAGACACGGTTTTAGCCTATCCCCGATGTTATCCAATCAATGTACTGAGGGAGCAGTAAAGGAAACAAAAGAAAAATTTGGAGTAGGAATTAAAGTCCATGGAGAAGAAATAAAAACTTTGAGGTTTGCCGATGACATTGTAATTCTGTCAGAGACAGCAAAGGACCTGGATAAGCAGTTGAACGGAATGGACAGTGCCTTCAAAGGAGGATATAAAATGAACAACAAAAGCAAATCGAGGATAATGGAATGTAGCCGAGTTAAATCAGGTGATGCTGAGGAAATCAGATTAGGAAATGAGACACTTAAAGTAATAGATGAGTTTTGCTACTTGGGGAGCAAAATAACTGATGACGGTCGAAGTAGAGAGGATATAAAATGTACACTGGCAATGGCAAAAAAAGCGTTTCTGAAGAAGAGAAATTTGTATACATCGAGAGTAGATTTAAGTGTCAGGAAGTCGTTTCTGAAAGTATTTGTATGCAGTGTAGCCATGTATGGAAGTGAAACATGGAAGATAAATAGTTTGGACAAGAAGAAAATAGAAGCTTTCGAAATGTGGTGCTACAGAAGAATGCTGAAGATTAGATGGGTAGATCACTAATGAGGAGGTACTGAATAGAATTGGGGAGGAGTTTGTGGCACAACTTGACTAGAAGAAGGGATCGGTTGGTAGGACATGTTCTGAGGCATCAAGGGATCACCAATTTAGTACTGGAGGGCAGCGTGGACGGTAAAAATCGTAGAGGGAGACCAAGTGATGAATACACTAAACAGATTCAGAAGGATGTAGTTTGCAGTAGGTACTGGGAGATGAAGAAGCTTGCACAGGATTGGGTAGCATGGAGAGCTGCATCAAACCAGTCTTTGGACTGAAGACCACAACAAAAACAACAACTTTGTTCTTCATGTCCATATATATTTTTCTCAACATAGTCACCCTGGCGACGAACACATTGCTCCCTATGAGACATCAGTTTGTTGCTACCATCAGTATAGTATGTTTGTTGACGGAACAACCACCTCAGCTCTGATTGCACCACGGAATCATATCAAAGTGAAGTCCTCGAAGGTTTTCTTTAAGTTTTCGAAACAGATGAAAAACGGATGGGGCCAAGTCGGGACTGTATGGCGGATGATTGATGACAGGGAACTCAAGGCGTCGGATAGCTGCAGATGCCACAGTGCCCGTGTGTGGTCTGGCATTGTCATGCTGAAGCAGGGAGTTATCCATGTGTGGACGAGTCCTTCCAATTCGTAACTCGATTACAGCACTGTTTTTTTATTATTTTTTTTTGTGCCGGCATAGTTATGTCATACTCCGCCATAGTACACTCTATAATTTGATATCCTCTAGCGGCAGAGCGCTGCAAATATGAACCGACAGATCTCTCTTTGGGAACGATGTGTTCCTCGCCAGGGGGATTACGACATGAAATAAACATGTAGAAATGAAGAATAAAGATGTACAATGGTGTAACGTTTGTTTTATTCAAACATCTTTAACGAGGTTTCACACAAAAACTTCGGAGGCATTACAATTCAGCAGGCGCTCGTAGACAGTTTCCACATTTAACTTGATTTTCGCACATTCATGAATTATATCCAACAGGCAGACAAAGTGAGCAAGGCACGACATTAAATTGTGTATCCTAAATCACCGGCGATGGTATTTTTCGTGAGAGCGCTTATGCGAATGGAAAATAAATGTTAATAAATTTCCCAGGAACGCTGAAAAAGTTGGATGTCACGGTTAGACGAATTACAGACAGCAGTAAAGGAGCTCCCCAAACACTTAATATAACCCAGTAGCGTGAGCGGAGCCATCGCATCGGAGTCTGGAGCGACCGAACGATTGGAAAGTGCCACTGAAGCGCAAAGCTGTGCCGGATCATGGCATGCGCGGAAACTTTCCCCAGCACGGATGGAGCGGCCTGCAGCAGGACAAGCCTTTGCAGTGAATGAAGGTCTTCGCCGAGACGCCACCCAACTCCCAAGGGCCAGCGAGTCAATTAAACGGTCGCAACTTTGTGGGTCTTCCCTGATTTTACTTGTTTGGCAATCCTGAACTCCCCCCCCCCCCTCTCTCTCTCTCTCTCTCTCTCTCTCTCTCTCTCTCTCTCTCTCTCTCTCTCTCTCTCTCCCCCTCGCTCGCTCGCTCGCTCTCCCTCTCTCTAAGGATACAGAAGGAAAACGGTCGTACTATCAAAGGAAAGAACTCAGCGATTGCCATAATCGGACTATTGTTCTCATTCCAAGTAACATCAATGGATAAATTTCCTTACTAGCCTGTCCATATATTTTCCTTGTCGACCGTTATTTAAGTCTTGCGTTGGGTACATATTTGGAGGTACGTAACTAATAGTGCTAGGTATTAACACTGTGAAATAATAACCAGTTATCAATGAGTGCAGACTGCTCCTCCTACTAGCAGCAGTTGACTTGTGTGCACCTGCAGAGCCGATCACGAAATGCTGTTGCTCTGGCTCAGTATCACATCTTACAATTTAGAGGCCGGCCGGTGTGGCCGAGAGGTTCTAGGCACTTCAGGCTGGAACCGCGCTACCGCTACGGTCGCAGGTTCGAATCCTGCCTCGGGCATGGATGTGGGTGATGTCCTTAGGTTAGTTAGGTTTAAGTAGTTCTAAGTTCTAGGGGACTGATGACCTCAGATGTTGAGTCCCATAGGGCTCAGTCATTTTTGAACAATTTAGAGACCATTTTCTCTTTGATGAAAATACAGTGCGATGTACACAGATTTCTGGTTGGTGGATTAGGCTCTTGACATTCGTAAGTAGCGAAATTTCCAGTTTGATAACTGCCTTATATGGCTCACCGTCAGGGGAACAGCCGAGCAGTAAGTGATTTAGATCTTCCAGTTCAAAGCACGATCTACGCAATGTGAACAGGTTAAAATTTATTTCGTGGAGATATCTGGGTAACATACATGTCCGTTTCACAAACGTATGACATCGTGTATGTCTGAATTCTGAATACCCTCTTCCTTTAGGCACGAATGGTTGAATCCTTGGAAAGTTTCGTCATCTGACTAACTACTCAGATGACGATACCATTCGTCAAAAGCATCAACCGTTACAATAACTATAAAGCCTCAAAAACGTAGACGTATTAACCTTTGCTAGTTGGTTTGTTGTTTCGTTGTCTATTACAGCGGAATACCCTTTGACTCTGATAAGTTGCACTCTTTTGAGGCATTCGAGATAAATTTTACACACACATACAATACCGTTGGTTGAATGTACCTCATGGCTCGATCCAAAAGTTTTATGCTGCCAATGCCTCTTTCGACTTCAGAATACAGCCACTGTGTGCATAAGGTGAACGTCCGTGTTGCAGTCCCAGTCACTGATATCTAACAAAAAATTTTTAACGCCCCGAGAATTTACCGCTGCAAAGTGAAAGAACGGTCGGCTTTATGTCGTCAGTTGACTATTTATTTAACCTGATCACATTAGCACCTTCGGCACTCTCTTACACTGGGGCAGAGTTCATTTTTTTCCTTACACGTCTCAAAAAATGAAACGAGTACTGTGAAACAAACGAAAGGTCACACAAAAAATGATATGAGCAGTAAGTTCCATATACAGTGATCAGCCAGATCATTATGACCACCGACCTACTATCGACATACACCCGCCCACACGATAGCAGCGTCATCTGGCGAGGAATGACTCCCAAGACACACGCACGGTGCAGCTAGTATCAGTGAGTGTGCGATCCGAGTGTAGAATGGGGAAGGCGCGCGATCTAGCTGAGTTTGACCGAGGGTAGGTTGTGATGGTCCGGAGGCTCGGCACGAGCGTTTCGGAAACTAAACGACTTGTCGGGTGTTCGAGGAGCGCTGTGGTGAGTGTCTTCACCACGTGGCGAAACGAAAGTGAACCCACGTCCAGACGTCATGAGGTTCGGAGGCCACGCTTCATTACAGATGTCGGATGTCGTAGCCTGGCATACCGGTAAAACAAGACAGGCGGCGAACTTGGCGGAACTAACAGCAGTACTTTAATGCTGGGAAGAGTACAAGTGTGTCTGAACACGAAGTGCACCGAACAATCCTAACTATACGCTTCTGCAGTTGACAAGCCATGCATGTGCCAATGTTAACACCTCGACATGGGCACGTGATCATCGCTGCTGGACGTACGTGCAGTGGCACAGCATTGCATGGTCTGATCAATTCCGATACCATCTTCATCATGCCGATGGGAGGGTGCGAATCGGTCTTCCAGGCGAACATCACCTTGACACCTGTACAGTGAGACGGCGATAGGATGGCGGCGGCTCCATTATGCTCTAGGGAACATTCACGTGGGTATCCATGGGTCCACTGGAGTTCGTGCAAGGCACCATAACAGCCAAGGAGTATCGTACACTGGTTGCAGACCACGAACACCCTTTCATGATGATCACGTTTCCCAAGGGCAGTGGCATTTTTTCAAAAAGGTAATGCTCCAAGTCACAAGGCCACGAGCATGATGGAGTGGTTTGAGGAAAACAGTGGAGAGTTCCAATTGATGTGTTGGTCCCCCAACCGACCAGATCTGAACCCGATTGAACACATCTGGGATGTAACTGAACGAGACGTCTGCACTCATCGCCCACTCTCTGGAATTTACGGAAATTAGGTGACTTGTATGTACAGATGTGGTGGCAACTCCTTCCAGCGACGTACCAAGGTCTTATTGCCTCCATGCCACGAAGCGTCGCCGCTGTTATCCGTGCCAAAGTTGGACATACCAGCTATTAGGTACGTGGTCATACTGTTCTGGCTGATCAGTGTAGAAGCTGCGTAAAAAGCATCTTGTTGCCGCTGCAGCCCTTCTCTTTAGCGGAAACACTGGTTTGATGTCACACTCTATGTCAGCCTGTCTTGTGCAAGCATCATCTCTGCGTAATTATTGCAGCCTACTTTTATCCTAACCTGCTTACTGCAGTCAAGCCTTTGTCTTCCCTTACAATTTCATATCGGCATTCTGTGCATTATAAACAATACAATGCCATAATCATGATATTTTGATGTGCGTGAAATACCCTCTTTCTCTTCTGATTAAAGGTGATTAGCTTGCAAAGGGTTCCAATAAAACTTAATTTTCCAGCTGTTTATAGGACCGCGTGTAACTATAACGTAAAGGACGAAAGCTATCCAATCTACAGAGCGTTTCTGATGTTGAAAAATGCAAATAATATTACACGCTGATTTTTAAGTCGACAGATTACTTGCAGCTGTCTACTGCAGCCTGGGCTCGTGACCATATCGGTTGGACCCTAGACGACTGGACAACAGTGGCCTGGTCAGATGAGTCCCTATTTCAGTTGATAAGAGATGATGGTAGCGTTAGAGTGTGACGCTGTCCCTACGAAGTCATGGACCCAACTTGTCAACAAAGCACTGTGCAAACTGTTGGCAGCTCCATAATAAGTGTGGTTGTATTTACATGGTCTGAACTGGGACCTCTGATGCAAATGAACCGACCACTGCCTGGAAATGGTTATGTTCGGTGACTCTTGAGACCATAAGCAGCCATTCACCAACTTCATGTTCCCAAACAAGGATGGATTTTTATGGATGACAATTCGGCATTTCACTGGGCCACAATTTTTCGGGAGTGGTCTGAAAACATTCCGGAAAATTCGAGCGAATGATTTGGCCAAACAGATCGCCCGACATGAATGCCATCGGACATGTATGGGATATTATCAAGAGGTCAGTTCGTGGAGAAAATACTGCACCTGCAACATTTTCGCAAATATGGACAGCTATAGACGCAACATGGCTCAACACTTCTTCAGGGAACTTCCATGCTACACTACGCTGGGCGAAAGGAGATCAGACTCGAAATTAGGTGGTCACCTCAGTCTATTTCGGTTAACGCGCGGTTTCTTTTAGTATAAAAAACCTAACACACCAAGAAATAACTTTTCGATAAAAAACATTCCACTGGCTGACGATCTGGACCAACATTTTATTGATATTTCTGTCAGATCAGCTAAACACTGACAACAAAGAGTACGGAAAGGTACGCTGTCACAGCAAGGTTTGTGGAGTGCCGTATAGCAACGTCTTGGTGACGTAGTGAGTACCTACTTCACTTCAGTAGAGAGTGGCAATGTTCCGATAAGTCACCGGTGAACGGAAAAAGAAAGGGAAAGTAATGAACGTTGCGGCGTAACATGCACCCAGCGTGGCAGCACTGTCTGCCAAGTTATGTTGGGGGCTCGTCGCTGCACCCGCGCCCGGCTGGTAGGCTGGCCCGCACAGCTCGTGCCTTCACGCTAAACACAGGCTGCTTTGTGTGCGACGCCGAGTCGTTGAGTGGGAGGGGGGAGACAACGCTCTGCGGCCCTTCTCCTGAATACCCCGCGTCAGGCGTCCACCGCCTGCCGCGGCTAGCCTCGAGAGTAACGTCCCTTAAAGTGGGCACAAAGCTTGCGAGAGCGAGGCGGTAATTTCCATTACTGTAAGCGACATGATTCGAAAATCGTAAATTACTTTTCCTGAAAGTGGTAAATACGAGGAGGAACGTGCTCAGGCTCGGAAAGGGTGGAACTTCCATTTCAAATTGCAAATCCGACTCAGTTTTGCAGATGGATGTTTTACGGAAGGTAAGGTCTTCAAGTTGGGTTATAAACTTCAAGAAATCAAAACATCAAATAGCAACGTATATCCCAGACGGTCCGTGGGCGTCGGTCTCCCAGACAACGTCGCAACATCATAAAGGAATGCTGCAGTTCATAGATCTCTTCACATATGTCCGGTGGGGAGGACTTGTACTTTCTGTAACAGAGATTACTATTCGCGCTGAGGAAACAGGACGCACTTCACAATCGGCTTTCAAGTGACGGGTAGTGGTCCCATCCTCAAGGGCAGTCCTATGTTCTCTTCGGTTAGACCTTGTGTGTTACAGTCTTCATTTCTCATAACAAAAAGCAGAATTTGTTACACACAAACATGTACTAGAATCGTGCAAAAGTAAGCAATTCGTTGACCAGTTGGACACATACTCTCCTAGTAAGCGCCAAAGTCTGGCCGACAGCGAGATGTAAGCTGCAAACCCTAATTTGGAGCTCATGTTAAGAAATACAAAAATGTTACCTCGACTACCCATGGACTGAAATATCAACCTTTTCGCAAAGTTAACTCCGACAAGGTCGTGTTCTTGTTGAAATTAAGGAAAGTGTTGAATAAACTGCCATTTGTCTCAGGATATCGGACGCCTAACACCATCACCGCTTCGGAAACGTGATATGAAAAGATGGAACATGTGTTTGTGACAGGGCCTGTTAACAGTGTTTTCTTTTTATTCAGGTATGTGTTCTCCGGTCACACGAATAAGTTTGCGATTGCGATCAACAGCTACAACCGATTCAACTATGCAACCGTAAACAAAGTGATGGTAAGCGCGCACCTGTCGTAACAGGTGCGGCTATAGCAGCAGACAGGACTAAGCATGCGCTATCTCACCTGCTGCTGTGTGCAATGGCGGGTGAATACGTAACTGAAAGTTTGATAACATGCAAATATCCCTTTCTAACTCACACAGTACAAGTTTGCTTCTGCAACACGTTTTAGTTTGTGCTTCAAATATGTTGAACTAGCACGAGGCCGATTTGCTCGTTTTGGTCCCATCAGCCGCTATGACGAGGAAAAAACTTAAAAGGCAAACGTGGCGTGATGTGTAAGGACGGATTAATGAAATGAGAAACTTATTCGAGCATCAAGTTATTCTCAGTTGAAGAAATATCCACCGGATATGATGATTTCATGATCAATGAAGGAATAAACGTGATCCTCTCTATCTTTCTTAACATTACTGACTAAAAGCAAGATAAAGCTATAATGCTACACCAGACACATACAGCAATATTGTCTTTTGTCTTAGCATCTACAGATATTTGTAATACGAGAATGCCTTACTTCTGCATCTCATCTCTTCCTGTTCCAGATTACTACAGGTCTTCCATCCCCCCCCCCCCCCCCCATTAACTGGTTCTGAGAGAAATTATCTTTTTAATAATGAAACGTATGATTTACACACACTTTGGTGAAAGTATAAAGGACGAAACATCTTTCTTTGCCTTTACCGTGGTACGCTTTCGATTTCATGCTTCTGAAGTTTGAATTTCGTGTACTCTAAAACACTTTTAAAGCAAATTGCCATAAATTTGCTTCACATCGCTCGACAGTGTCGCTACGGAGATTTCTTCACAAATGAACTTTGTTTATATAAATTTGCATAGATAAAAATCTAGCAAGCCTCGGGTAACATGAACAGACCTCCTGCCCTACAGACGATCAAGCAAACTTTCAACAGGAACGGAACCGAAACTGCGCATGGCCGCACATATGGAATACATCGGATGGGAACATCCCATGGAGGAAGCATTTCTCCATGGTGGATACTGGGAAACTTTGCGGCTAAATGATTACCAGAACTGTGCATTAAAAATTATTAACGACATGTACAAAAATACAACATTAATACGGCAAATTAGATGACAGTGACAAATCGACTTCTGTCGGATGTAGCAATCTCACATCCGAGCAAGCAACTCAAGGTGCAGTAAGGCTTTCGGCCACCTTACGGTCAGGTTTAGCTGTTTGTTATGAGTGTATAATTTTTTTACATGTTTAATTAAATTTGTTGCAAGCTTTCTGCCACAAGCCAATCAAAGCTATTTCAAGACCCTTTTATTTCTCAATATCCTAGCTGAACCAGCCTCACTCGGTTACAGACTGCAGTTTAAGACTCTCAATTGACGGCTCGCTGAAGCGTGCTAGCACCGCCGGAAATTCTAAACGCCACAGTAGCTTGCACCCATAGCTCTTGCCAGAGACAAACGTCGCAGTTATAACTCGGGGTCTACAGACGACACATAGTGGGGGGGGGGGGGGGCAGGTAACATTTGCATTGATTCGCACTGGAAAGCAAGTACCGATATTTGTAGATTAAGCCGTTTCCTGATGTAAAATGTTCGTCTCGAAGTAAATCCGACTCGAGCATCCGTCTCGTGCATACTAAAGTTACCGATTAACTCCCCGTCCAATCTCGATTTTCCCACCCTAGATTCATGTTTCGTTTGGAGCAATAATAATAAAAACTGCCCAGGGCAAAGCTTATACGTGACCCATTTATTTTTTCATAATCATTGCAATAAACCCGGTGTGTGTTCTACAAATGATGGTCAGTACACCGTACGTTGCCTGGTTTGAATAAAACAAGTACAGCCGGCAACAGACGTGATTTATTACCGAGGTTGTACCCAAACACAGGCTGATTTCTTTGCCTGTGTATGTGCATGTGCATTGCCTCTCACCGATAACGCTAAGTCGGCGGCTACTATTTGCGTACAGCGTTGATTATCTGCCTCTCCTCTGCATTTCGTAATAACTTACAAAGATACCGCTCTCTGCACATAACAGCGGTGCCTCTGAGAGAGCATTTATTTTAGAAATTGTTCGTGCCTATCAGCGAGCATTTATTGCCGTTTTAAGTTGTCCAAGACAACAATAGTTTTAATATTAAGTCTAAAACGAAGTGTTGTTCGAATCTTCTCGATCAGTTTGACAGAACAAAATGCGCAGTGTTGTTCGAATCTTCTCATCAGTTTGACATCTCATCAAATTCTAATGGGCGCATATGAAGTGAATGGCCGAGTATTCGGTAGGCAGTATCTTCCATTCCTTTGTAACAGTTCTTTTAAACCTGTTCCTTGTCTCGCCCATTTAGATTGCAACCTAGTTAACTGGTCTATTCAACTGCACCACCTCCAACCAACGGCAGACTCAGCAGGTACAGCTGCCGCCCCCAACTCGGTATCAGAAGTATATACAGTCACGTGTCGGGAAATCTCAAAAACTACTTCGCTCTTCGCCACTATTCTTTTGTAAATAGAAACGCCAATGCCGTTGAACTTTGGAGTTGCGATGTTTTTCTTTCTTGACAGCAAACTAAATACGTAGAAATCTCACACACATTATTGTCACTCGAGCACACTGTTGGTAGCAGGTACCAATTAGAGAATGGTCCATTAGTATGTTTGGAAATTAAGAAATATAGTTTTTCGAGGTTTATCTTTTAAGCGATTGTGCTTTGATTCCGCCATCTCTTCGCCTGTCCTTTAATATGAGTTGCCCCCTCCTTCCTCATATGCTGGATACGCTCTTCCATCCAACAGTAACTGCTATGTACTCCAACGGCGGAAAGAAATGGCAAATGATGGCACACCGACAGTGGTAGTACGGATATTCACCCTAGTTTTGCACTAACATGGCATCTATACAGCTGCCCAATTCTACATCATTTGGTATCTGCTGGAGACTTCTTTTTCAAGTTCCATACATATTTTTGTTTGAATTAAAATCCTGCAAGAATTCACATTATTTCTATGAACAGGATACAAGCAGTCATACTGCCCCGCTACTGTTCAGAAATACTTCATACATACTTCATATTAATGTACGAAAAGAAACGTACAATAGAAGATATCAGTTACCACAACATGTTCAGTAAGTCGTCTTCACACGACACACGTTCAAGCGGTCGACGAATGAGGTAAAGTTTATCAACACGTCGATAACGGGATCGTTAGAAATAGGGCACAAACACTGAAACAGAGATGTGGATGAAAATCGGTCGCTTCCTTACCAATGAATCTATCCCAGCACCTGCCTTAAGTGATTCGGGAAAAATATGGGGAATCTAAATCTGGAAGGCCGATAAGCGGTCCAAAATTAAGCCTATACAGTTTTGCGTTTTCCCAGGAGATACTATTCCACTGGGTATGCCCGACTTCTGAAACACCTGAAATGTCCTCAGACTTCAATAACAAAATTCTAATTGCACAGAACGCAGGTGTTCACAGGTGTGAACGTTACCTAACGATCAGTCATGGCTGCAAAATTATGACACGATTTATGAACAGAACAATGGAAAAACGAGTAGGATTAGTCTGGGTTCCGGAGATATGTAGGAACACGGGAGGCAATACTAACGCTTTGACTATCTTAGAAAACATATTTTTTAAAAAGGTAAACTTATTTCACCGCACTTACACATTTACAGAAATTGTTTGACAGTCGTAAGTGAAACACATTCTTTCAAACTCTGAAGCTGGCAGGAATAAAATAAAGAGAATGTGAAGTTTTCTGCGATTTGTACAAACACCAGACTACAGTCTAAGAGCCAAAGGACATGAAACGGAAGTAGGAATTTAGAAGAGAATGAGGCAGTGTTGTAGCCTAACACCAAAGTTATTCAATCTGTACATCGAGCAATATATGAAGGAAACCAATGTGAAAACTGGAAATGGAATTGAAGTTCATGGAGAAGATACAAAAAAAACTTGTATATCGATGGCATAGTAATTCTTTCAGAGATAGCACAGAAACTGGAAGAGCAGTTTAACAGAACAGATAGCATCTTCAAAAGGAATCATAAAGTGAAAATCAATAAAATCAAAATAAGGATGATGGGACTGTATCTAATTACGAGAGCGTTCTATAAGTAATGCAAAACTTTGTGAAAGTAGATTGGTTTTATTCAGGATTCCAATACACCATATTATTCTCCACTCTTTCGGCTACTAAATACTACTATTCAACATAATCTCCGTTCACTGCGACGGCCTTTCGCTTCTGGGAGGGCCTGTATGCCCACATGGTACTAGTCCACTGAGCGGCGTCGGAGCCAACGTCTTGCTACATCAGTAACTTCCCCATTATACCCGTACTGCTTCCCGCGCAGTGCACCCTTGATTGGGCTAAACACAGATTGAAGATGGAAGGTGCGAGATCCGGGCTATTGGGAGAATGAGGAACAACACTCCAATGAAGTTTTGTCAGTCCTCTCGGGTGCGCACGCTTGTGTGAGGCCTTACGTTGTCACAGAGAAGAAGTTCGTTTGCATTTTTGTGGCGACGAACACAGTGAAGTCGTTTCTTCAATTTCCTAGGGTAGCGCAATACATTTCAGAGTTGATAGTTGCATCATGAGGGAGGACATCAATAGAATAACCCCTCCAGAATCCCAGAAGACCGTCGCCATGACTTTACCGTCTGAGGCTGCGGCTGTGAACTTTTCCTTCGGAGGAGAGATGGTTTGGCTCCACTACATGGATCGCCGTTTTGTTTGGGATGAACCCATGTTTCGTCGCCTGTGACAAGTTGGACAAAAATTTTTGACCATCGGCCTCGTAACGCGCAAGCAATTCCGCACAGATGGTCCTTCGTTGCTCTTTATGGTCTTCTGTTAGGAGGCGAGGAACCGAGCAAGCACACACTCCTTTAAGTACCCCAACTGAAGGACGAGTGTGTCAGCACTACCAACTGAGACGTCCAGTTCTGCACCTAGGTTTCGATCACCTCGAATGAGAGTATCCACACGTTTCAACACTGCAGGAGTCACAGCTGTGTGCGCCGGTCGGCACGCCGGATATCCAACAGGTTTGCGCGACCTTGTTGCGATGACAACGGAAGCCTGACCCAACGACTCCCCGTGCTTTTGTCACTGCCAGATCTCCGTCGAGATATTCGCAAGCGCCTATGAATACCTGCGATGCTCTGGTTTTCCGGCAAAATAACCTCAATGACAGCTCTCTGCTTGGAACACAACTCCGTTATAAGTGCCAATTTGAAGGCTTCTTATAGCGTCGCCACCTATCGGAGCTTCATGGACCTATAGGGGCTCAAGCGGGAATATTCCACGATGTCCCACAACAAATACCATGCTTTTTCAACCGAAATAGGTCGAGAAAAAAATGTGTTGCCGTACTTATCGAACGAACGCCTTTTAAATCAGCGGAGCGTCGCCACCTATCGGAGCTTCATGGACCTATAGGGGCTCAAGCGGGAATATTCCACGATGTCCCACAACAAATACTACGCTTTTTCAACCGAAATAGGTCGAGAAAAAAATGTGTTGCCGTACTTATCGAACGCCTTTTAAATCAGCGGATACTGAGGGAAATTGTTTAGGATACGACACAGTAGAAATAGTTGCGATTCCTAGCTGGATAAATAAGTAACTGATGACAGCCGAAATAGAGATGGAACAAAATGCAGACTGGCAGTTTTCAATATAAACATTTCTGGAGATGAGAAATTTGTCACCATCGAATATAAGGTAAAATGTTAGGAAGTCTTTTCTGGGTCTATATGTCTGGAGGGTAGTAGTGTATGCGAGGGAAAAGGCAAGAAACCACTGAAACTGGGCAATAATAAGTTTTTAAAATGTAGTGCTACTAATAAGTTCAAATGGCTCTGAGCACTATGGGACTTAACTTCTCAGGTCATCAGTCCCCTAGAACTTAGAACTACTTAAACTAACTAACCTAAG
The DNA here is from genome assembly GCF_021461385.2 of Schistocerca piceifrons. NCBI lineage: Eukaryota > Metazoa > Arthropoda > Insecta > Orthoptera > Acrididae > Schistocerca > Schistocerca piceifrons. The sequence continues at coordinate 344,976,882 of NC_060139.1, forward strand.
GTCATACACATCCATGCCCGAGGCAGGATTCGAACCTGTGACCGTAGCGGTCGCGCAGTTTCGGACTGTAGCGCCTAGAACCGCTCGGCCACTCCGGCCGGCTACTAATAAGTGACGAAGTTTAGATCCTACCTCGTGCAGCTAACGAGGAAGTATTGAACCAACCGAACCGGGGAAAAAAGAAACTTGCGGCATTGCTTGACTGAAAAAAGAGCTCACGATGAGCGACACAAGGAAATAATTTAGTACTGGTGAGAACTGTGGGCGTAAAAATAGTATATGGAGACAGAGGCCCGGTTACGGTAAGCGGATTCAGATGTATATGGGTCCAGTAGTTACACGGAGATGATGAGCCTTGCATAGTATAGAGTTGCATCAAACCAGTCTTCGGAATGAAGACGACAACATGAAGCAACAGCTCAGCACATTATCACTGATGCGTTCCCTTAGTACGCCTAGTGTTTGAAGGAAAGGTGGGGGGGGGGGGGAGGGGTTTGATGTAATAACTATCATCAATGTGTGTCCTCCGGTGTTCCATAAACAAAAAACAAAAAAAACTGACAGACATCACACAAGAGTTGACCAGAGTAAAATACTGGGCAGTGGTATACATGCGAGGGCCAAGCTTGACTGCACGTAAACAGAAAGACGTAATCGTCATCAAAAAATCCAAATCACCGATAAAGCCGTGCTTCACAGTGAAGAACGTCCCTGACCTGTACGTGGTTCGAAAAAGAAATTTCTGAAACTAGCATTCAAATGGTTCAAATGCCTCTGAGCACTATGGGACTTAACATCAGAGGTCATCAGTCCCCGAGAACTTAGAACTACTTAAACCTAACTAACCTAAGGACATCCATGCCCGAGGCAGGATTCGAACCTGCGACCAGAGCGGTCACGCGGTTCCAGACTGAAGCGCCTAGAACCGCTAGGCCACACTGGCCGGTCAACTAGCATTCATTCGTGGAAAACATTACAGTAAGTGCAACTAATATAGATACCAATGGCTCCTCCAAGTTATCTCAGTGTAAACGAATGCCTCGTATAACTTTCGCAAATCCTGCTCAAGTTGCATCGGGCGATTCAGTCTCGTTTGCTCTCTCATTGCAGCGAGTCACCTCCACCGATAAATGGATTTTTGCTTTGTCGCCAATATCTCATTCGTTCCACAACCCTCGTGTTCTAATTATACAGCTATCGGAATACAGAAATCACACCACACGTATGTAAGTTATGTGTGAAGTTTGAATACAGTCCTGGAATTGCTACAGAATTTTATACAGTATCTCCCTCGTCAGCCATAATCTTCAGGCTTTCACTACTGCAACGGATGCAAATGGTAAGTCTGAAACGTAATATAAGAAATGAAAATTTTCCGTGTTGCTGGCTGCGGAGTTTAAAGTTCGTGACTTGCAGTGCTCCTCGATTTTTGTTGAATTCTCATGAAAAACTGTGACATGCTCTAATCTTTTATACGAATAGTCTGGCGAACCTATGTTATTAGTTTTAGAGACGCAATCAGTGCCTTTAAACTGATATCTTTACTCTTTTTTTCTCACCCGACAGTTCTTTTAGGTATTCTGTTTGCATGGCACGTTAAACTGCTCTAACAGATGAACGTCACGCAAGCTACAACTCACAAAGATTACCCTTTTAAATCATAATGCCCTGTTTTGATACAGGATACTTCAAATGACAATATGCGTTACCCATGCTTTTCCATTGTCAATCACCGCTGTACAATATCTTCTCTGAAATTCTGCGTATCAAGAACTTCAATCGGGACAGTGGTTACATCTGCAGTGGATCTTGCTCCATACTGAGAGGCTACGGACAAAATTCCCGGATGATTTACATAGACTTAATCTCCGGTAAAACTGATATTTTTTTCCGATTCTGTTAGGTCACAATAAAAGACTATCACAGCAACAGTAACCTCAAGCAGACGGCGAAGACGGTGAGAGCAGCAGCGGAGCGCAAGCTCGGATTGTGGAAGGCTGGAAAAGAATTTGGTCGTACCTTTCCTTACGAACCATTCCGGCATTTGCCTTGACCAGTTTAAATGAGCTAAGGAAAACGTAAATCTGTATGGCCGGACTAAGACTGCAAGTTACGCCCTCTCGAATGAGAATTCAGTATCTTCCTACTGCGTCGTCTCGTTCGGCGAATAATGTTTACCTGACTTTACGAGAAATCCAAGTCTGAATGGTCCGACCGGAATTCAAGCTCATTCTTCAAAAAATACGAGTGCAGTGTCTTGGCCACTGATTCACATCGCCGAGTGTCGAGATGGTCTACAACTTTTGCCATTTTCTTTTCTTTTTCGCGTTAGGAATATCGAGGTATAATCGTGATGACAGGTAAGCAACAACTGTTACTATTTTGACGTGTAGCCTGTTGACGCTCTCCTCGAAATCTACTGCCGACAGAAGTTTATTGGTTTATTTTTCTGAAGTTTCGGCAGCACGTGTCGCTAGCGTTGTCAAAGATATCAGAAAAAGACCACTAAGAAACGATCGTCGACCGATGATCCCGGAGACTAGCGTCGACATGAAACACGCCACCAAGTGGTCGCCTAAGGCTCAATGACTGTGTAAGTCACTATTTTATACTTTATTTTAGGTTATAAGCCGTTTCGGTTGGTATTAGTTGGTTACATGTACAAAGATAGGTTATTTTGGCGATATACGCAGAAGAACACTGAATGCAACAGCGTAACTAGCCCCATGCGTGCTTGTGAGCACCCGGGTTGAGATAGAGTATCGTCTAGACATCTGACGTGTTACGAATGGGGACCATGTTGAATTACATAAATTTTTTTGTAGGAAACTGTTTGAGTGCTTTTCATGATGCCGCTAACGGTAAGTATCACAGTTTTTTTTAACTTCATTTGGTCATCAGCGAGGTTTCATGTGGACACCCTTCACCTACACTACATGGCCGACTGAAGATGCTGACGGATAACCTTGTAATCAGATACTATCAGATTCTCTCTCTTTGTCCTAAGTATTATCCGATAGTGATCAGTTTACAGGGAGCTGAGTTCCTTAGACCGAGCGTAAATTTTGGACAAATCAGTCTGCATTTTCTTAAGATCCTGCAGCCATAAACATTGTCGGCGAACAATCTTATAATATTACAGATTGTTGTTGTGGTCTTCAGTCTTGAGACTGGTTTGATGCAGCTCTTCATGCTACTCTATCCTGTGCAAGCTTCTTCATCTCCCAGCATCTACTGCAGCCTACATCCTTCTGAATCTCTTTAGTGTATTCATCACTTGGTCTCCCTCTACGATTTTTACCCTCCACGCTGCCCTCCAATACTAAATTGGTGATCCCTCGATGTCTCAGAACATGTCCTACCAACCGATCCCTTCTTCTAGTCAAGTTGTGCCACAAGCTCCTCTTCTCCCCAATTCTATTCAATACCTCCTCATTAGTTATGTGATCTACCCATCTAATCTTCAGCATTTTCTGTAGCACCACATTTCGAAAGCTTCTATTATCTTCTTGTCTAAACTATTTATCGTCTACGTTTCACTTCCATACAAATACTTCCAGAAACGACTTCCTGACATTTAAATCTATACTCGATGTTAACTAATTTCCCTTCTTCAGAAACGCTTTCCTTGCCATTGCCACTCTACATTTTATATCCTCTCTACTTCGACCATCTTCAGTTATTTTGCTCCCCAAATAGCAACACTCCTTTACTACTTTAAGTGTCTCATTTCCTAATGTAATTCCCGCAGCATAACCCGACTTAATTCGATACTACAGATAGACATAAATTGTTTACGCATACTGAAAGCATTAGACGTCCCATAACGCACCCCTTGCGGCACATCCGTTATTAATGTCGTCTCTGTGGAGCAACATTCGCCATCCACTAGCGGGAAGCCGTCTTTCGGCCGCGAAAGACATAAATACGAGCTGTGGCTGTGGCCTGCTTCCCGGGCGGCCGTGTCCAGATTTCGACACTGCGGTCAGGTGTGTGTTCCAGGAGCTCGCGGCACACGCGAGGACTGGGTCGAGGTCGCGCCACGGAGCGCAGCGCCTGACCCCCTTCCCTCGTCGCCCTGACACACTTACCGGAACGACGCGCGCACTTCCGTTCCACGGAGTTTCGATCCCACACCGCCCCTCCAGTATTTATAAACACTGCAGCCACCCAGCGACGTACCGATACATTCCTTCCGGCGTCTTCCGCCGGGACAACTACTGGGGGTTGTTAAAATGACTAAAACAATTCAATATAGTACATAGGGTACATCTGTACTCCCCTTACAAGAGCCAAGGACGTTTAGTGGGCAACGGTTTCAATACGAACACGTGGTCGTCCGTGAACGCACAATTTTTGTGTTTCATGAATGACCACGTAAGTAAAACGTGTTCTATTCTAGCGTGTCTGGTGGGTGAAAGTGCGTTGGTGATTCATTGTCTCTCTGGAAATTTATACATTTGCAGTCAACGAAGTAGCTTCCTAGCTATGACCGGCGTTAACGGGTAAAGCTGCTATCACGCGGGAAGCTGAACGAGATTGCCCAAAGTCACGGAACAAGCAGAACTTGCGAGACGCCATATTTTATTTGGGGGGGGGGGGTTATACAATTTTCACCCTACGAATAATATGCTGTTTCTAAGCACCAGTACGCTCACGATCTCTCGAAGACGCATGGTTAATGGTACGATTTGTTGTGACAGTGACGGGAGACGTCATATTAGTGGTTAAGGAATTTTCGTATGTAGTCAATTTAGTGTTATAACTTGCGTGTTATGGAAGTACGCCGTTTTAAAGTAAAGGCATACTGAAGATTCGTCAAAAACTTGAGTTTCTTGGTAACATTTGTTTTAATTAGGTGCCAACTAATAACATATCGGCAATTAAAACCTTCGGAAGACATAACATAAAATACGTCGTTCATTGCAGAACTTCAGCTAGCTTAGTTGGTAGAGCCGCGCGGGATTAGCCGAGCGGTCTCAGGCGCTGCAGTCATGGACTGTGCGGCTGGTCCCGGCGGAGGTTTGAGTCCTCCCTCGGGCATGGGTGTGTGTGTTTGTCCTTAGGATAATTTAGGTTAAGTAGTGCGTAAGCTTAGGGACTGATGACCTTAGCAGTTAAGTCCCATAATATTTCACACACATTTGAACATTTTAATTGGTAGAAGCGCCGAGATACAAAACAATGCGAAGTGGGTTCGCGTCCCATTACATTCAGACTTTTTTTCACTTTCGCCTTTCCTAAAAAGGTTGTCGGACTTTACTATTAAATTAATAGAAATAATTTCTGTAATACTCAATGCTATGTAAATGTAAGTGCGCTGTCTCTCAGGAGTACGTTTGTTCCATTTTCTAAAGCTTTATTAGCTCATGTCGTTCCTGGCTGGACATGGAATTTTTCTCTTTGTCTTATAAAATGTTCCTGACAATTGAAGTTTTTATTTATAGGCCTATATACTACAGACGGAACAACACGACTAGCATATGGACATCGGAGGAAATGCACGTTTTAATGGTGCTAACGATTAAACCGACTGTGTGATGTGAGAGCCAAATACCGACGACACCTGCCGCTCGAGAGCGCAAGTCACGTTAACTAGTTTGTCCCGTGTGGCGACCGTGTTGAATCGCGAGGACGGGATGTCCAGTAGGGGTTAGCTGCCTCGTCCTGCGCAAAATAGGGGCAACATGTGTCACGCTACAAACTCGGGTTAGCTCTTCCCACTGATGGTCCGTATTCTATTCCGGCGTTCAGCGGGTGTCGTTAGTACATCAGTCGGTTGGTAAGAAATTCAGTAATAAGGAAAATCACAATGAACTACTGTGTCTATTTCATTCTGCAGAACTCGGGAAACAAAATACAATTTTTAAAACTTCTGTTTCTCAAGCAAGCGAACTGTAACTTCCCGGAAATTAACTCCTATTCAACAGATATATAACTATTCTGCACGTATTCTGTAATTTACAGACACTATGTTTGAATGCATCTTTATTAATAACGTGACTCTAGAGATCAGCTTCCTTCAGAGTAGAACTTTGCACGAACCGCAGAGTGTTTCAAGTGGAATTTATTTTTTCCCTAGAGCGACAGTGAAGGAGAGGAGTAAAAGCGATTACAGTTAAACCTGATAGACAGGGAGGATGAATAGGGATGGCAAAGGAAAGTGGCAGTGGGTTTCGGAATTCTCACAGTGATGAAGAGCTGTAGCAGACCAGACTTCGGACTGAAGACTACAACAACATATATGATCTACTAGCTTTATGTTATAGATAACTATTCCAGTTGCAACCATTCCAGATTACATCTGATCCTCTGACATAACTAAGTATAACAAGAGCAGAACAGATTCTTACAGGGTGACTACTAAAACATGAAAAAATACCCTAATAAATCAAGAGTGAGTGGTGGAGCCGAATATGGGTGGGGGAGGGGGAACTCATAACAAGAACTTTTCTTTTCTTTCAGTTTTCAAACATCGATAACATATGGAACAATATTCATATACAAAATTGTTAAGGCTTTCGTGGCCACTTGTTGACGAACTGCCTATTGGCTTCTGTCTCGGGTTCTTCGGCCGACGTTCATCTAATGATTTTTCTGACGTTTCGCCAGTACAAGTGGCTGGCATTGTCAAAGCTTCACCCTCCATTGCCCGAGACAGAAGCCAATAGGCAGTTCGTCAATATTCATATAATTAAGACACTTTCAAATACTAAGTACATTAAACCTTGCGATTTATAAAGCTCAATAAAATTAAATTCTAATGCTGAGTTAAACACAAAAATTTCCTCGAGATTTTATTAAATTCCTGACATTCCCTGATTTAACCTAACTTTTCTGGATAAAATGTAATTCCCTGATAATTCCAGGTTCTTTAGAACAATCGCCACTCTGACTATCACAAATGTCACCACACCAGAAGTTTGGATGGTGTCGTCTGCTAACATCGGAATTTAATCTAGTCTCGCCTCACTACCTTAGACTACTGTCAGGAATTTTGTGCTTTTGCGTCTTCTTAATCTTTATTTTATTGTGTGTTTTCGTAATACACTGCAAAAGTTGCATGAGGACTAGACTTCTTCAGAGTGCTTTCCCGTAAAGGATGCCAGATATCTGAATGCAACAAAATATTTAGGTTTTATAATACCTGGACAAAGGAAAAGCATACACTGGTACTGAAAATGTCTCTACAGTGTTAAATTCAGCTCTAGTGAAGCAGAGAAACTGACAGAAAGGACAAAATTAAAAAGGTACTATGGACAGCTGCATTAATATTGTTTGTTTTGTTTGTAGTTATATAATTTCGCCAGCAAAACAGTGATGTTCTGAAATGTTGGGATGCCAGTTTTCGCATTCTTTCAGTTAAGCATTTTGGAATTTATTTTTGGCCGTTAAAAGACTGTTATAATTGCTAGTTCCCTAATTCTGTTGTTACATTTCGACCTCTTGTACGAAAGGTGATCCTTTATAATCACTTTCATCGTTCATGTGCCAATCAGCACCCCCAGTGCGCACGCAATCTGGGCGCCGCTTGGCTGACGAGTCCCACCACAGGTATCCAGGAAGCAGTCCTTGAGGTAAGAAAGTTGCTCGTGTGTAAGTGGCAAAGAGAGAGACATCGGTCCCAGCAAGCAGATCCTCACGGTGAATATGGTGGTTGTCAACAAAGTTCGAGTTTTAGCTCAAGCATGACGAAGACAGAACGACGATTAAATTTTATTCGTCGATGCCTTAGCGAAAAACTCAGACACAAGTTTTTGTCCAATTTATAAATTCACCCCCGTACACTGCCCGCTCACTGGTCCTCTTGCAGTTAATTTAATTGTAGGTGTTCTGATGGAACCAGCAACGTCGTATTTCAAAGTCAATGACTTCTGTGGCTAGTAAAATGGCGCTTACGTAAAGGCTACGAGCTGCGGAGGACTAGTCTACGCGCTTGAAGCGGTCAGGGCTGAGTAGCACGACTGTTGCGTAATGACACCACACGAGACTTTAAACAACCACTCCTCAAACCGCGACAGGAAACTGCTGAGTAAACGCTGACGTCTCGAAGAGTCAGTGTGCGAAACTTACACTGTTTTGTGCTTCGTCATCAGTTATAAATACAAATCCCAACAGTAACGTCAGAGCCAGCTCTGTACACCAGAGTGGTACGTCATCTCCATTTTATTGCGAGCAACAGCATCTTCTTTTAAACGCTGGGATCGCAAATAGTATTATAAGTGGTACGACGTATTTTATTAGGAACTCTAGGGCCATATAGACCTAGAACTTAGAGCCCAGCTTGGATCTTATTACAAAGTAACAACATCGATGTTTGCCCTGTACGCCAGTTTACTGATTAAGTCACTGTTTCATATGGGTTTGATCCGCATCTGCCACACATTTTCATCTTCACAAGCAATAATTACATGTCCGTACTACTGTCAAGTAAAGATATCGAACAGGACTGGGTATACAAGTTCGAACTTAAAGGCAGATAATCGCAGGTGTCGTATTCCGGTAGAATAAGGGAGTTAAATGCTTAAGGGTATACGGAACGCCCTATGCTTACAATGTTAAAAAAATGGTTCAAATGGCTCTGAGCACTATGGAACTTAACTTCTGTGGTCATCAGTCCCCTAGAACTTATAACTACTTAAACCTAACTAACCTAAGGACATCACACACATCCATGCCCGAGGCAGGATTCGAACCTGCGACCGTAGCAGTCTCGCGGCTCCGGACTGCGCGCCTAGAACCACTAGACCACCGCGGCCGGCTACAATGTTAAATTGAGCTAAAAGTTAGGAACATTTTCTCATTTGTTATTTGGACGATACTCTTGATTTTTTCACAGAACGCAGAGATATGTTCTGCTTTTATGCCGAATTATTAATTTTGAAAAATTAATGTATAGTTTTTCAGATATTTTATTTTTTGTAAATGATAAAAAGAGTTATACATTTTAACAAGTATTTTAAAATTTACATCCATTAATACAAAATAATTCCACATATCTTTTAATTCAGATATATTGGGTCTTAAGGAACAACTAAAGAAAATTTCATCTTTCTACTATAAATAGGCCCTGAGAAAAGTACCTTATACACAAAGAAACTAAAGTTACGGGAAATTAGCTTCAAAGTTTTTACTTCAGTACAAGCCTGCTCCATAGCTTGTATCATCAGAATAGTCCAACAGCTTCCTCTTGATGGCTCTGCTATGCTGTCTAGCCATCTTTGAATATACTTTTATGGCATTATCTGAAGATCTGAGCCGTTCCTTGTCCAAACAAAGCATAGCTGTAGCAGTTCGTGGTCCTACACAGAGCCCCAACTTCTGCAGAACTTTGCACTTTGTTAAATTGCCCTGATTGAATGATGAAACAGCATCATAAACGCCAAAGTGAAGTGTGTTTGAACCCACAAACACAGTTTTAGGCAGTCTATTCCATATCACATGGTTCACACACTCATTTGGATTTTGAGTCCGGCCATGAAGACATTTCTGCGAGGTCTCGGAATATTGGTTTTATTTCATCCATTATGGCAGGTGATGGGGTGACTGTATTGTTTCTTAGTTACCTTGCCTCTGTTGTACTTGCACAACTATCGTCTCCTTTTGGACATAGCCCATGTTGGGGATTCTCATTGTTTGAAGCTGTATGAAAAAAACAGAGCCCAGACTGCTCTTCTCATTAATTCTGCATCTGCTGTATTCTGTCTTATTGCTAGACCATAGCACTTGTGAATATGATCTATTGTAGCATCTGTCAGTCTATTTTTCCCATCTAAAGTTTTTCCATCGCTCAATTTTTTGCCTTTCATGCTAGCCTTGAGCCGTCGAAGTCTTGATCCCATCCTTTTATGAACATGGCCAACACACTCCAGTTTGGAAATTTTCACATCGTTACCATAGGGTCACAGTTCCTCAATTTCTTTGAAAGCCTTTGAGTCACCATCTCCAAGATAATTTATGTATCTAACGTTGTACCATTTTACTGAGCGTTGATAAATACTTCTTACACCAGCAACTTCCATGTCACCACTTGACCTGTAGTAATTTGCCATGCACTCCTCTTCATGTTTAGTTTTCATTTTCTCCTTGCATCTGCGGTGCTTGGAAAGTATTGCCACGTCAACTACCTTACCAGTGTCCACACTTGTAGCTGTTACTACACCATTCAGAGATGTTTGGCCTCTCTTCTGCCAGCTTCCATCAAAAGCTATGGACAAGTCTCTGCTATTATTATTTTCAACAACTGCTTCCTCAACACCATCTTTCATGTTTTTCTGTACCACATCTTCTACAGCAGAGCCTATTGCAATTATGTGTTTGTTAAAGTGTGAAGGTGGAGGAGGGAGGTTCATCACACCACACAACATGGCACCTGCAGCCCTGCCCTTTCCTATACACCGTAATCCATAAACCAGTCTAATGTTTATATCGTATAGTTTACCTGTATCTGCAGTAACATGTGAGGAACTGAAGAAAGTAACACCGTGTTTGCAGTAACTGCACATCAACTCTCTAATTCACGAGCAAGTCCAACATGTAAGTTTGTTTTCAATGAAACACCACATCTTCCAGATTGTTTGCAGCACACATTGTTCTCCAAAACGTCTGATAATAAAGAGACGTTAATTACCTCATATTTTGTAGTCCTGGCATTTAGTTTCTTGTATTCTTCTTCAATTCCAGCTAGTTTTCTTCTTGAGGCACATTTCGGTGTAGTGGCAGCAGCATCACTCAATGTATCACTACCAGTGTTGAGGTTAGTCGCTACTGGGACATCAGATACTAATGAAGATGAATCAGACGAATTTTTAGTACACTTTACTTTCTTGCGCCAATGTACTCGCTTTCTAAATAACTTCAGACTAGGTCTTGGCACGTTGAAGGAAAGAAAACTCAATGACTTCTCCACATACGACTTTCACAACAATGACATGGATGTACTCACAAAGGAAACAATACAAATGGTGCAGAATCTATTGTCAACTGTCTAGCAGTGTAGCCAACAGAAAAGCTAACACTCTTGTGCTCAATTATATCTCTGGCAAGGCTGCCTATATCAGGTATATTTCGCGTCTCATATACAAGGTGCGGAACATCGTGTGTAGAAATTATTTTAAAAAATTATTTGAAATAGTTCTATTCACGTCATCCAAATATTTTATACATGGTATTAAATGGGAGAGTCTAAATTTTTCGAAAATGCATTTACCCAAAAATCGATTTTTTCATCGAAAAACTCATTCCATATACCCTTAAAATGAATTACACAGGCTTTTCTAGTGACTCGTTTACTTTCTTCTTTATGTACATCAACTCTCTGACTCCCATATTTCACCGGTCTTCCTTCAAGTCTTTGGGGTCAATTTTCATTACATCGTGGTAGGTGATTCCATTTAAGCAAGCCAACCCTTTCATTTCAGTGATTATAAAGTAGTCACTAAGTTTCTTGCACGTGAAAGCTCAGACACTTGTTATGAAGTAACTTTATTGACCAGCAAAGCATGTTTCGAATTCGTTTGACTTGACCCTGAAAGACGCAGCAACTGGAAATACAGATATGGGAGAACTTCCAAAGGATCCCTCCTCTCTCTTAACTACGAATCACAAATAAATTATAGCAAACTTCTGCCCTGTTACTCTGTTTATCTAAAGTCTTTCGATTTGTTCTCACATCAGCAACTGATGTAGCACATGAAGAGGAGTTAACAAATAACGCACATTGCTCGAAATGTTTGAGTGCACATACTGATGAAAACCTGAACTGGAAGAGGCATATGACCGAGCTCGTCAAACAGCTAAGTTCAGCTACTTTTGCTCTTCGTAAAGTTGCTAGTCTTGGAACACAAACAATCTATCTTCTTACATATTTTGCATATTTCCACTCTATAATCTGGGGTAAAGAAAATTCTGATTGCACAAACGTACGTAACCCTTCAAGGAGTTAACGCATTTTAACTGCTCTTTACAATACATACAGGGGTTGGAAGAAAATATGGAAACACCGCGAGAAGTGCATGCTTCAACATAAATACAGATGCTAGCCAAGCCTGCAGGTTGCATTGTTTATTTGACACCAACGACACCTTTGCAATGCCCTCAATACGTTGCAAGTGTCAGCCGTGGTCGTGGTCAAAACTGTTACGTGTAGTTGTATGTGCATAACGTCGGAGCTCAGTGAATTCGAGCGTAGGAAAATGATTGGTGCTCGTACGGTTGGTGCTTCCTTAACCAAGGTAGCCAAAGTGTTTGGTGTGTGTAGATTGATCGTGACGGAGGTTATTGAAGAGGATCGTGACGAATAATAAGAGGAACTGAATGCCGCATTCGCGAACCTCGTCAGCGGAAAAGCAATGCGAAGGCAATTCCCTATACAGAGAACTGCAGGGCGCGCTGGAATGTTACTGAGCTTTATAAATCGCAAAGTTTAATGTACTTAGTATTTGAAAGTGTCTTAATCATATGAATATTGTTCCATATGTTATCGATGTTTGAAAACTGAGAGAAAAGAAAAGTTCTTGTTATGAGTTCCCCCTCCCCCACCCGTACTCGCCTCCACCACTCACTTTTCATTTATTAGGGTATTTTTTCATGTTTTAGTAGTCACTCTGTAAGAATCTGTTCTGCTCTTGTTATACTTAGTTATCTAAGAGGATTAGATGTAATCTGGAATGGTTGCAACTGGAATAGTTATCTACAACATAAACCTAGTAGATCATATATGTTGTTGTCTTCAGTCCGAAGTCTGGTCTGCTACAGCACTTCATCACTGTGAGAATTCCGTAAACCCACTGCCACTTTCCTTTGCCATCCCTATTCATCCTCCCTGCCTATCAGGTTTAACGAGAAGTTAAAACTGTAATCGCTTTTACTCCTCTCCTTCACTGTCGCTCTAGGGAAAAAATAAAATTCCACTTGAAACTCTTCCCGGAAATTAACTCCTATTAAACAGATACATAACTATTCTGCACGTATTCTGTAAGTTACAGACACTGTGTTTGAATGTATCTTTATTAATAACGTGACTAGAGACCAGCTTCCTTCAGAGTAGAACTTTGCACTTTCGGTGATGATTTCGGCAGCCATACCGGGGTATTCCAAGCGCCTCGTGGTTACTCTGCAAGGTTGCATAACTGACCCTACAATACCATATTTGTTCCCCAGTGATGATGCTGTATTCCAAGAAGACAGGGCGCTCGCATCGGCCCGTACTGCTTTTTTTGAGTACGAGGATGAACTATCGCCACCTCCCAGATCTCAATATTACTGAACGTTTGTGATCTACTTTGGGGGGAAGGGTGCATGATCGCTATCCACCTTCATCACCGTTACCTAAACTTGCCACTGTTTTACAGGAAGAGGGGCACAAAATTCCCTTTAAAACCATGCACGACCCGTATTAATCATTTTTGAGACGACTGGAAGTTGTTTTTGATGCCAACGGATTTCTTACACCGTATTAAGCATGGTAATGTTTTTTGTCCTCTTCCCGTATATTCGCGAATTAAATTCGTCATAAACAATATATCACAACTTGAGAAAATCAGTGGTGTACACACCTGCAACACTGAAGCAAAAAAATTACCTTTATTATCCATTATTAAAGCTTTCAGTGTCTCAGAAACGCGTTCAATATGCAGCAACAAAAATTTTTGATCATTTGCCCTGGAACATAAAACGTCTTACGAGTAGGAAAGTAAGATTTAACTAAAAATTTGTGGTAAGGTCTTATGCGACAAAACTGCTGAGGTCATCGGTCCCTAAGCTTACACACTACTTAATCTAACAAACGAACTTACTAAGGACAGCACACACACCCATGCCCGAGGGAGGATTCGAACCTCTGACGGGGGCAAACAGCGCGGACCGTGACTAGGCGCCTTAGACCGCTCGGCTACCCCGCGCATCAAGATTTAAGTCTTAACGTTAAATCATTTCTTCTGGACGACTCCTCGTATTATACGGACGAATTTCTATTTAAAAGCTGGTAGCCTGTAGGGAAAAAAACACCTGTTTTCAAGTGTAGTTGCATGAATAGGACTACACAAATGTGTTGTTAATTGTAACACACGTATGCATATCCTGTAAACTGATTCGTTACCTGTTATTTCGATAAAAGAATCGTTCAAATGATATACTGAAACATGTAACTAACCAACTAAACACTCCCAGGAGGAATTTCCACTCGAACTTTCCTTGTTGCTCCAGTGTGAGTACCTCCCGACAGTTCACCCTTTCCGTCGGAAGTTTGAACTTGATCAGTAAGAACCATTTTGTTCGGGAAATATACGTCATTCCAGGCAAGAGCCCCGCTTGCCTGTGTAAGCCTCTTACAACTGAGGTGCAGGAGCGACCCCTGAGATGGCCGGCCAGCGACGTTTTGCCACTTCAGGTGGCAAACATTCAAGTAGAGTTTTCACTACATGTTTATACAGGTATTTGTACCATCCTTGAGATTTGGGCAATCAAGCCAGATCTCCGAGGCACATTCCTTACATTGGTCGCTAATGCGTGTCCAGCATTTACCATAATAGAGGACTGATGGTGATAACCACAACATGGCGCGAAAACCACGAGATCTCCAGGCCTGCAACCAGGTTTCAATGGCTGACGCTCAGAGAGGAGTAAGTGCAGCCTAGAAAGTGAAGCATTACTGGAAAGACTATGGTCTTGTGTTCGCCAATCTCAGAATAGAACTGTGAGCTCCTTGCTGGAATTCTGCAGAGTGTAAGAAGGTATTTGACAAAAAGTGATTACGAATAACTGACGTCTATGACCAGTTGTCTACTTGGAAAGACCAGAATTGAACTCTGACTGACTACCCTAGCTTACATGTTCCCCATTTTTTATTAAATCACTCCAATACAACTATAGTATGATTAACGAGTACGGCACCACGAGGTCGATGAGACGTTGCAGCCTCCTTTCGCAGTATGGTTTAATAGAAACATTTACCAGACAAGTGAACAGGTTGGTGTCGGATTAACATACGCTGTATAGTTTCCATAACTAGGTAACCCAACGAACAATGAATACTCAATTTACTATGCGACATTCTACTACGTAGTTGAAGTTCCTTAGGAAGTATGCTGAGACAAAAATTAAGTACTGCATAGAATGAATACACACACACCACACACATCAATCAAGAGTCTATGACCTGTAAAAAGCAACTAATAAGAAACCGAAGTAGTTACGGGCGAGAGACAACTTTGAACACCGCACTGCTCAACTACGAACACAGCCCTTTTGAAGATCGTTTGTGGCCCTATTTATTCCTCCTCCGTGCGACCAGTCCATAAGATAATTAAAACATTTTAAAAATCTACAATTTAGTGTGTTATCTGCGAAGTTCCACGCCCTCGTATCATTTTGCTAGACTTTAAAGTAACTGATATCTGCT
Organism: Schistocerca piceifrons; assembly: GCF_021461385.2. Lineage (NCBI taxonomy): Eukaryota > Metazoa > Arthropoda > Insecta > Orthoptera > Acrididae > Schistocerca > Schistocerca piceifrons. The sequence continues at coordinate 344,992,282 of NC_060139.1, forward strand.
AAACCAAACAGAGATCGATCTGCCAGCGGTTGGACCAGAAAGCTAAGAAGCAACTCACCCAAAAACTTACGCGATGATCACAATAATTTTTCCTTTTTAATTTTTGAAATTGACGAAATGTGTACAGTGATATAATTGTTTGATGAAAAATTAAGGAAGGAAGGCTACAGTGTAACGTCCAACATCTAGGTCATTAGAGACGGAACACGGGCTCGGATTGGGGAAGATTCCGCCGCACACGTATTTAAGGAAACTTGACAGCATTCGTCCCAAGCGACTACCACGATGGTCAGACTGTAATTTGAACCCAGTCTCTCCGGAATTCGAATGCAGAATCTTGACCACGGCGAGATCTCAAATTCTTTAAAATTGGGGAAGGGTGTGGTACGCACGAGGCAGCAAAATTTGCCGCAACAAACTGTAGCTCTACTACAAATTCGGCCACGATGTCCAAGGAGCAGCAACAATGAAAACTGATTTATTTGCATTTGGTGACCTGTTCCGGCTGCACAGCGGTTGTCACACCAATTTAATATTCACACTGAAGCAACAGCACAGACAAAGTATCACCTCCTAGCAGGGGCACCCGCAAAGGGGGTTGTGCGGAAGGCTATGAGAGCAGTTAGCCCTGGTGAGAATTCATTCAATTTATGAATATAAAAAAGGCCCTACAACCACAAGCTCTGGGTTTTTATGATCTAAAATACTAGAAAATTATTATTAAAATGATCCGAAAATAGAAAATATTGATAAAAATGAAGTAAAATAAAAAATATATGTGAAATCACATCGTCCCAGGGCCCGGCGAATATAAAGGACGTCCAGCATCACTGGAAAGCGTCAGCGAACATGCTGTCTCTAGTAAAATTGGTTCCCCATGTCGTGATCTGGACATCAGTCGCAAATATCTCGGAAGTTTATATAATCGGCAGATAACAGCATCCACAAAATTTCTAACTCACGTGTATGAGGAGAATGTTTCGCCCGTACTGACATGAAAACCGGCCGGCACTGTTGCCTCCCAGAAGTAGTGCAGTATGGAAGAATACAAACTCGATTAGGACGTTAAATTGGTCAAAGCGTGGTTGTATAATCAAAACCTGTTCCCAAATGAAAACAAATTACGAATTCGGCAGTTTGAAGAGCAGCACAGTTCCATTATCCGTGATGCCGGGCCATAACATTCTAGAAAGACGTGGATATGCTCGTTCTCTTTATCAGAATTAACACCGTATCGATTTTGAGGTCGTTATAGATTATGTACTAGCTTTTGCGGGAAACTTGTTTGTGGAGTCATAGGGATGTAAACAAGGCGTAAAGTGGATGATTTTTCTGCCCAGAGGACAACTGTGGCTGGTTGCCCCCTTCCAGTAGGATATTGTGGCTCCGCAGGTAAAATGGCTGATACCTCCGCGTAGGAAACTGCGAAACCATTTCAAAAGGCACTGTCGCAACCGGTGACGAATGCCGCCGCTTTTACAGTCCCGTCTGAGGCCCTCCTGTGTACAGGAGCATAACAGCCAGCTTCTCATTAGCAGACCCCACTTCATTTCTCTGGATCATCCTAAGCAGAAAATGGTCACTTCACACGATGCTAATTAATTACGACGTGGTTGCCAAATGTAACCACCAGCTTTGGACGGATTCGTTGTATAATACTTCGATAAATTTATGGCGTTAAACCAGTAAAAAATTCCGAGCTTTCGACAATACACACAATATATTCGTCTGAAAATCGACTGATGTCAAAAAGGTGACAGAATTCCGCAGACGTGAATGATGTGGTGGCACCCCCGCCGTTACTGGTGGTTATACAGGAGCCATCTATGACAGAACGCCCGCAGAGTCAATTTTTCAATCACGATTTACAGGGTTACTCCAAATGATGGAGCAAATTTCAAGAATTTGCGTCTCACAAACCACAAAAGACAGAAACACAACTCCAACGCTTCTACACATAGAAAAGATGGAAGTTTTGAATGGTCGCATTTCAAAGTTCAATTCAAAGCCGTAATGGCACCGTTGGTTGTTTGTAGGAAAATGGAGCCCAAAATGAGGAAGCAACCAACACTACGACGAGTTCTGAAACAACATCAGCATTATAGGCAATTTTAGATGACAAGGAAGCGAACAATTTTTCTTAACGATTAATTTTTCAGTTGAAGGCTTTTTTCACATTTCTGCTAAATTTAATCACCATAATGTAAATTTTGGGCGACTGAAAATCCTATGCTCGTTATTCAACGCGGAAGACTCGCCGTGAGTTAAAACCTCCTGCGACATTGCTGTAAAAGTTTATGGAGCGTTCTTCTTATTGCTAACACTGTCACGGGAATCAAGTATGCTAGAAAACTGGCTGTTTGCATGAAGTCGCTCAGCCTCACTTTTCCAACCACGCCTGACGTTACTAGACAGACATCATTCCAGGATGTTGGACTGAAAGACGAGGAGCAGAAGAATCAATTTCATCGTCGGTGACCTCATCGGTTTTTACTGATGGATGTACATAAAAGATCGTATTTTTGTCTCACCTACGCTTGTTACTATTCACGATCTATCACATCACATTGTCGAAGCTGTGTATTCGATAATTAGAGACTAGCTGGCTAGTATGTGACAAAAATATGGGCATTATTTTTTATGCTTGTCGTGTAACACTTGGTGTCCACGTTGAGTGTACAACCATTTGAAGCTTGAAAGCTGTTCCTACTCCGTCCAAGTACTCTGGACTTGAGCACTTTGCAAAGAAAGAAATTTTTGAAAAACGCTTCATTTCGGACAACTTTGTATGACGTGGAACGTACTACCGTTAAGAACTATCATGTGAATTCTATCCGCAAGGGAACCTTGAATCCTGTTGTCTTCTCAGACGAGGACCATGAACTGGATTATAGAAAATCAGCTTTTGCTCAATCCACGTTGAACAACAGATTGACGTCTGCGATATGGGTCTACAGTTAGGCACATGAGCCCTAGGACCCTCCTTGGAAACGAGGATTATATGCACTTTTTACGATAGCTTTGAACACTTCTCTGCTCCAGCTGTTTACGATAGACTATAGACAGAAGGAAAGCAAGTACCTTTGCATAGTCTTTAAAGAATCATTATCTCATCTGGTTCAGTCGCCTTTCTTCTGCTGAACGATTTTAGTTATTCTTTTCGTGATCGCTTATCGCAATGTCAATCACATCGGAACTCGTGAAGAATGTGGAAAAGAAGTATCTTTCTAAATAAACAAATCTCTACAGACGAAATTAGTTATTCCATCTTTTCTGTCATGAAGCTCTCTCAGTTTTTGTGTGAATTTTCTGACACAGCTATTGGATGGGGAATGAGCTTTCTAATCCCTCACAACCTCACGTAGTACAGACACGTCAAAAAAGGAGTGTAATAAGTTTGGATGTTATCTCCCGGTGATTAAAGTCTGGTGTTGGCTGCTCAGGTAATCTGAAATCTGTAAATTGTCGCCTGGTGTGTCTGCCATGTCAAAGTTTCAAAGCATATGTTCCCACCTTTACTTTCTGCATTACCAATGACTGACATCTGACCTTCCAATTAGCTTCGAAAAGTCAGGTAACGTTCTGTACGGTGTGTTCTTAAAAAAGCTGATATCTGCATCGCCTCTTCGTAAATATCCGCCGTATATCCATTGTACAGTATGACAGGCACTAGCAAACCTTGAACATTCTATTATCCGGAAGTTCTGACTAGATTCGCCAATCTTACAATTGACGTAATACTTTTTTTCCATGGTGCTTTTGCAGGACGCACAGAAACTGCTACAAAACAATGTTTTTAATGAAAATTCCTTCACTAAATTATAAATTAGTTCTAGTGAAAAGAGCTTACGTCCAGAAAGTCGTTTTTAACTCAGTAACTGTCAATGTTGCTCTCCAGCAACAGTAGTTCCCAATACACATTGTAAGTCCCAACGCAATTTAACTGGCAGCATTGCTCTTTGTCATCCACTGGCTTCGTAGAGTTGTCAGAGCCTATTACTGTAACTCAGTATTTTGTTACCAGATGATACATATCAAGCGAGTACATGTGCCTGCAGCAGTGACTTGCATTCAGTTACTTTGGCTGCATATGAGGGAAGACTTTCACGCAAGCGTTGACAGTTCGTTCTTATAATAAAAGAGAATACGACGCACTATTTACTACAAAAACACGCGGAATTAACATTTTTCCTCAAAAATTTAAAGTGGGGTCAAATAAATTGTTACTTCAATTACGACACAATTTTTACCAATGCTCATTTGTCTTTCGCGCCACGCATCTATTGTGATAAATTTAGAACAATCATCGTTTTACAACCACTGGTCAACGGCATCGGATCGTCCGTAGTCTTGTTAAGAAGAGTGAAACCCGTACAACACAAGAGTATCTTTGGTGAGGAGCTTTGTCTACGGCTTTACACCCTAGGGAGCGCATCAGGTAGATTACACGCACCTTTATCGATTTTTTCTGTGCTGGGGGAGACAGGACGTGACAGGGCGTGGTCTGGTACCAACGGCATCACAGTCCACGCACCCGCGTTACGGTGGGCAACCGTTAACGCACGACACAGTGAATAGGCTGGCTGCCATCCCATCAATTTACACCATGAAACCAAAACTGTCGACATCTACAGTTAAAGCATCTTTACTTCCAAAGCTCCATTTCACAGTAAGAAACAAATTCTGAAACGAGCTACACCATGTACCTTTCACTTGCTATTTTAAAGCCAGCCGCACATGGAAAATTCTTGTATCGTCTATTTTATGTGACACACATTCTAATCAAATTTAGAATGCGAGCTACCACTTCATTAAACTTGCCAGACGGATGCAGTATTAATAAATGTCGAGGGAGTCATTAATCTGAGTCGGAATCATAAATGTTTCAACAATGTTTAGTAACGCATTGGAAATTACCTAAGCAGATACTTCCAAAGCGGGGCCGGAAGCCTGGTGAATTTTACAGCACTGTCTGAAAACAGCAGCTGGCAATTCGTAAGCGGAACTAGCTAGCAGGTGTGCAGGAAATTCAATATTGCCGGTCGTAGAACATGGGTGCTTCACCACCCCCAATGCTGTAGCCGCAGCTGGGGCTAACACGAAGATTCGAAAAATACCCAAAGGGCTTCACTGTACTGAACAGCCAAGGGCTTCACTATTTATAGTCCAACAGGAAGCGGCGTGACTATCCCTTCTTTCTATCGAACAATACACCACAAAGAGAGTTAAATAAGAGATACGACGTTCTGAGCCGTACACCACAAAGAGAGTTAAATAAGAGATATGACGTTCTGAGCTGTACGTTGCTTTTCTCATGAGTCTTTTTTCATTATTCAATTGTTTAAATTATTGGGCCAGCGGGTGGTTCGAATGTAGAAAATTTCAACAACAGGAGTGGAAAAATTCTAGTAATATGTAAATAAAATAATTCATATTGAACACTACAGTCTAGGATAAATAAGTAACCAGGCAGCGCTGAAGAAATCACTCGATATGCTAAGAAGTGTGCCGTGGTTCAGAGAGAGCTGTCATCGCAACGAAAACTCTGAAAATTCGTACTGGGCTTCTCCGTTAGAAAGAAAACAATACATGTTTCTGTGTTTTTTGGAAATTAAACTCCTGAAGGGGTGAAATACGTGTCGGAATTTTTATGAAAGTATTTCGTTACATTAAAAGATATCTAAAGTTAAATCTATGAAAGCTGGTATTTGAATTCTAAAGAAATATGTTAGGGGATGAACGTTTCTATGGAAATATCATCACAAGAACTCGAAAGGCAGGATTAACAAAGACCTCGGACTCTGGCAACCAGAATCGTTTGTTGGTCTGAACTAGACTCGAAAAGACCATGCTTCCAAGACCTTAATTAACGTGCAAATTTACAAGATTTTGAAATTTGTAAACAATATTTCCATTAAATAAAAACAAAACAAACTGTGCAAACCATACAGTCTGCGCGGGCGATGCAGCGGACGCTAAACTAGGTTAAGATACTGATATAAACGCCTTGCGACTTCGAAACCGGTGGTAGTTCCGATAAAGTACTTCGGTTGGCGTTCCTTGTACCATGCAATATGCTTTCTGTTGACTACTATTCTATGAGTTAAGAATGAGTAAGACTCGAAAAGCAAACGTCACAACGAGCCACACTAGGAAAACAAATGCGAAATACGGGTAGAACACGAATGCGATTTTCTCCTACCAGCTAAAGGCGTTGAAAAATTTGTCTCCAACCCGTGTATTTTGACAGTGATTTTGCGACTGCACGTGTGAGAGGCCATACCGAGTGCACACCTGCACATGGCACGTGAGACGCACAAGACGTTACGTCATAACTCGCCGATGACCGCAGAACAATGGGGACTGGTGAACGCTTTCGACCTAGCGTGTCTGCCTTGTGCTGTAGATCAATCGGTTCCCGGGCTCTCAAGGGCATCGGCCGCTTGCAGTACATGGTACAGGGCACGTCATGAATGACGAAAACGATGCGCCGAAGACAGCGTTAAAGCATGCTTACTGCGTACAATGGTGGGAGGGAGGCTCGCAGGAGGAGAACGATTTTCTGTGGAGCAGTCATCAGTTCTCTCTTAGATTGGTAACTCGCTCAACATTAGGGTAATCAATCTTTTAACATATCGCCCATTTTTCATCTATTTTATTAATAAAATTTTCTAACCTCCTACTGTTCCACAGTAATGGTAATTTATAACGTAGGGGGGTAATTTTACTTTACTAAATTTGTAAATTATCGTTGGTTGGTGCTTACAGGCGCTCAACGCCGAGGTTATCAGCGGTACATTATGGTTACAGCTAGTTCAAGCATATAATAGTAATTACTTACGAAACATTTTGTCATAATTTTGAGTAAGCCTAATGCAAATGTTTCTACAGCGCCTACCACCCACCCACCCACCGTAAAAGCTGCAACGCCCATTAGAAGATTGTAAGGACCAAAAGGTTGACTACCAATGCTTTAGAGCAACGCAAGTACACATGCTAACGAATTACCTTCGTCGCCAGGAAGACACCTACATTTCACCAAAGAAGTCGCATGTACGCGAGTAACACGAAGATTATTATTATTATTATTATTATCCTTTTAAGAAAAAAAACAAAACCGTCCGCCGAAAATCGCCGGGTATACAGCTGCACTTTAGGTACTTTGTTTGAAGTAACCTTCATTAGTGACGACCGCTTATTCATTGCGGTGATAGGAACTGCTGTACTTAAAGAGATTGGTCACATGACCATGAAATTTGCTTGAAAGAACAATGTCCCCTGCAAAATAAACAAAGAGCTAACGATGTCTCCATCAAGATCCAAACAGTATATATGCTTTGTCAGGATAAAAGCCTTCTGAATATTCCTCAGAAGATCCTTATGTCGGTATTTTCCTTGTCTTCTTGCTTGTGTAAATCAGTTCGTTTTGAACTCGTGGCCGCGCCGTGATTCGCAACTGCGCAAGCGCAGTCCCGCTGAACGTTGTCCTGTCGCTAACAAGCGCTTGCGAACTATTAAACTTTCGAAAACTGCAGCGTGTTCCGTTGTGTTGCCATCCCCTTGGCTGCAGCTCATCATCTATAGAGGAATCGGAAAGGCAGTACGCGCCTAGCATGAATCCGTGTCCCTGACTGCAAAAGCAATCGCGATGGATCACCGCCGCCTACAGTGGGCCAGCGCAGCGCACACAACCGACTGCGTCCCTATGACGCCGCCCTGCAGGGGTGACGTAAGCGCGGCCGTTGAAAAGGCGCGCTGGCTGACGCGGTAGCCGCCCACGCAGCCGCAGCAGTCACGGGTGTACACTGTACTCAAACATACATGCGGCGCGGGCCCCACTCGTGTGCGTGCGCAGAAGCAATCGCTTTGGGCGGCGGCGGAAAATCCCACTCGCTCACATGGCTCGCGCCCAAACGCAGCCGGAGAGCCAAGTTCTTTACTTCCAGTTCGCGTCGTAATCTCGTAACCTGAAGTATGGACACGATTTGCATGGATAACTGGTTGGCGTAAACTGAGCGTGTCCCCGGCAGCTAGAGGCGGAGCGACGCGGCCGAAGACTGGAATGCAGTCGCCAGAGGGTGTGGCCGCAACCTGACTCCGCATCTCGCCAACGCTTTCCAACTGATCCGCTACTCCCGAACGACCCGTCTAGTGTCAGTTGACGATGTCATGTTATACGTTGACGATACACTCAGCAATCTAGATTACAGAATATGTAGTCGCCAATTAGGAAATCACGCAACACCATCTTTCATTATGCAGGGGGATATCCGATGTTATGTAACTTCATTGCTGCATTGTAAGTTGGCTTCTCGGGTATACATGTGCATTTACACATTTATCTGTGTAAGGCAATCATACAGTATACTAGTCTCTTAGGCTATTTCATAACAGCATAGTACCGAACAAGTAACCCGCGATATAGCCTCATATCTGATCAGATACTTCGTTGGCTCGTATCTTATTTACTGAATGATGGAGCAGAATCGTATCAAAAACCTCCCCAATCTCAAAAATCGTCAAATTTATCAAGTCTCTGTTATCTATACCCTTCTGCGACTCGCAGAAAAGTATGTATATACTCACTCTCTCTCACGCGCTTATCACCTCTGATACCCTTGCCGATAGCGACATAGATATTTTGTAGTCTCCAGACCACTCATCACTTTCGACTGCACAAGGATTAACATAAAATACAAATGAGGTCATTTCCGAAACTTAAGTTTTTTAGTTGTATTCGTTTCACAAAAGACGCATCGATACTGCTCCCAAATGTGAAATCGATCTCCCCCCACCTAACCGCGTATTACAGCACTGTGGCTCGGATGCTGCTCACCTACACTCCTGAACATTAAAAGTGCAGTACTATGAAGTGGTTGCGGGTTAAGGGACCAAACAGCGAGGTCATGAGAGTTCATCTGGAGTCAGCGACTTCATCTAGAAATGTAACTTAATTATGAGAGTATGTAGAAGTTGTAAAATAGAACTCTTGAAAGCAACATTGAAGCCAGAGCTTCATGTAAAGACAATTAAATGTGCAGCTACTCTTGTAGATCCCGTGTGGGCTGTATTAATCATACGGCAGCGAAACTTCGTAGATACGCTAATGCGAAACAGACTTACACTGGAAAAAATTTGTTCCAATTTTGACCACCAGGCGCATATGTGGAGCTGTGCAGCATCTCGTCGACGTCTCTGGTGCTCATACTGAAAAACTTGTGTAAGTGGCAGTTAATAACAAAAATCAACATTATGCGATTCTCAATTGTTTGACCTTTTGTGTCCACACCGCATTCCCAATCCATTACATATGGAAACGAAATGACACATGTTCACTCGGCCGCACACAACCGTAAATTCGTCACAGGCCTCGAGTCGCGAAATTAACTTGTTTGCACCAAGGCAAATATTCAAAACGGCAAGTCTGTAGTACCACAGACTATCAATCACTTAGCACGGGACTCATCATCGTTGGGACTTCCCTTACGCTGCAATAGAGAGGCGTCATCAGTGGTGTGTTTAACAACACACGGACACTGACAGTGACACCAACTAGCATTTTTATGGGTAAATTTTGCACGTGTTCAAGCGATGCTGCACGAAACACTTCAATTTAGCATACAGCTCATTTTTAGCAGCTTTCTCGGTATGTTGATTATGTGCTTTTTGCGAACTTCCAACATGCTGGAGTAATTGCAGGGCAGCAACTTGTAATCAATACAACGTAAAACAGCCGAAGCTGCAAATTTCAGTTTTATTTACTTGATGACTAGGTTCGGGTCGGGACCCATTTTCAAATCATCGCGGGAGTCAAAATGGTTATTTCCCCAAAATATAACAATTATGACAAGATAAGAAACATATACGTGCAAATGAACAGTTAGTGAGCATACAGACAACTTTCTAACTGAAACTTCCTGACAGATTAAAACTGAGTGTCGGACCGAGACTCGAACTGGGGACCTTTGCCTTTCGCGGACAAGTGCTCTACCATCTGAGCTAACCAAGCACGACTCACGCCCCATCCTCACGGCTTTACTTCTGCCAGCATCTCATCTCCTACCTTCCAAACTTCGCAGAAGCTCTCCTACGAACCTTGCAAAACAAGCACTCCCGGAAGAAAGGATATTGCGGAGACATGGCTTAGCCACAGCCTAGGGGATGTTTCCAGAACGAGATTTTCACTGAAATCGAACTTACTACAGCAACATTTGTTCCACGAAAACTTGGGCATAATTCTGGAGTCTTGACAGTGCTACACTGGAGCCCACTGCATCAATTATGCATAACTTTCCTGAAACAGCGGGTCTGAAATTAACGAGCGGCAACTCCTAGACAAAGAGCTAGACAAACAGAGACAGGAAGTCACTCTTGGACATGTCACAAGGGCACTTACCTGAAGATGAACCTGGAAAAACCTACATATATCTCATGGACATCCGACGGGGGACTGCGGTAAACATCGTCTTCCGCGGCAAAACATGAGTCACATCCGTATTAGTGTATTATAAACAAAAATATTCGTTCCAATTATAAAACAATACTTGAGAATACTTTTTTCCTTCGAAAATCGCCGAACTATGTACGGATAATCCGCATGTCATCGCGAGGCAATAGCATCGGCCGAAAATACGGGTTATATTTCCACGCGTGATTATTGTGCGGTGTCTAGCTGCAGATTCCCACGACCATCTCAAGGTCACGCAAGATGTGATCCAACGGTTTCACAGGCTCGGGCAGCATTCGACACGTCGCGGTTGGCTGGGGACCGCAAATCTGTTGCAGCAACGCTCCCTGCTCAGCACCAAATGCTGCATCCGAAAATTCATTTTAACTGGTACTCAAAATTGGCATCACTGCGATTCCATCCTAGAGAAATGAATTTGAAAAAATGATACCACGAAGTATCCAAACAACGGGAGCAGAGTCACCATGTCATTTACTGACCTTATCAACATGATCACTAAGTTATTTGGCTTTGCAACAAAGACACTGTGGAGTGTTTGAAGAAAGTGTTACCATCGTCTGAGTACAGATTCTTGCCGTAACTCTATGTATGCAGGAAGAAGCTAAAAATGTGACTCCAATATCAAATACAAAAATTGCGTTTTCATTAAACAAAGTATACACAAAAGAGGTTGCACACGTTTATTGTTAAACCCTTGACCAGGTTTCAATACATCTAAGAGTATCTTCTTTAGAAGGAAAGCCACATAAATTACATGACATTAACATCACAAACATGCATGTTGATCTAAGAAGCTATGGCAAACACACTGACAACTGGGAATAAAATCGTCCATGGAAACAGTAAAAAATGTTACAAGGTACACACATTTAATAAGCCGCACCCGTGTATCAGTTTTTACTGTTCCCAATGGAACACTTTATGTTCCATATTTTCTGCTGTCTTGCTTCAGCTTCTTAGCTCATCCTGTACGTTTACAGTTTTGACATAGGCCTAATGTAATTTATGGGACTTCCCTTCTGAAGAAGATACCGTTAATGGTATTTAAGCCTGGTCAAGGTTTTTACAATGAACTTATGCAACCGGTTAAATAAGTATTTTATTTAATGAAAATACATACACAGTAGCTGCTGTCAGCCATGTTTAAAATTGTGAGATTGAAATTATGATTTGTTTCTGATGAGTTACCTACAGAAATGTTCTCACAACAGAAGCTGTATACAGTGATAACAGAATATGATATTATATGCATGAGTGGATGCCTTAAAAGGTCTAAGCCAGAACCATATGTTTGGAACAGAAGGTATAGTAGATGACAGATTGAGATTTGGTATTAATTCTGTCTTCAACAACTAACCTTTTCCTTCCTGCAGCAGAGAAATTGACAAAATCAATGTAACAAAGCAAGCAGAACCAAGTACTTATTATGGCTATCCATACTGAATACCTCAGGTATTGTAATTTTCACTGTTTAACACATACAAATATTCTTCACACATAAAGCTCTATTAGAAACCATTTCAGTTCCATGCACCATTGATGAAATCATTGTGGACACACTTCCTGTCTGAGTAAGGCTTAAAAGTGTGATAAAGAATGGATACTTATTGATGTCCTCTTTCTACTGGTTATATAGGCTGGCAACTGGGGGGTCACAGAGAATTTTTCATTAAAGTATAATCTACGGGAACTGAGTAGAAATGAATATGATTAGGAATAAGTTAAAGTTTAGTTCAGCGAGCAGTTATGAAATGACAGGAAATGTAATGTACATTCAGCATCTCAAGCACAATGTTATTGGAGCTCAAACATATTGAGCTACCAGGAACCTCCTCCAAGACAACCAGCATCAATTCATTGGTCATGTGAAGCCTAGATTGCACTTTTCTCACACAACATCCTGAATGCCATTTTTTGACTTCCAAAAAGCATTTGATTCACTATCATAGTAACATTTATTAAAAAATAATATGATCATATAGGGGTTCAAATAAATGTGACAGAATTAAAGATTACTTGACCAAGGCAACACAGCATGGGTAAAAGTCTATATCAGGACCAATAGCGTATGTAACATGATTCGGGCAGCAATGTTGTCAGCACTCACCCAAAGTTATGATGGGAATGCAATGGGGTTTGGCAGCTGATGGTCCTACACAGCCAATGAGAGACAAGTGGACACACAATGTTTTGCAAAACAAGAGACAAAGGAATACTGTCACATTCTCACCTCAATATTCCACAACATCTGAAATCTGAGCACATCTGGAAGACATGAGCAAGTGATTTGACAACCTAACCAAAACCTCTTAACTCATGATATTGGAAAACTATAAAACATTTACAATTCACAACAGTTCAAGCTGCACTACTAGTTCCCAACCTAGCCAGCGAATAAGCGAGTCGTTTCAATTTTGTGCTACAAATTCACTGCCTCTATTCTCACCTTTCACTGGTTACATGTAAGTACCATTCCATCCTCTACCCAAACTGGCACATTGCCAACCTATGAGCAGCACAGAAACACCTTCATGACAACCACTGGTCCTGATCTAGTGTGTCACCTCAGGAGGATTGTCATGAAAAGAAGCAAAAGGAACTTAACAAGAACCCTTGCTGTTCAAGTTGTAAACTGATGACCCGAAAGACAATATTAACAGAAACTTTACACCTTTCGCAAATGATGCACTTAGGCATACCTACAAATAAGTACTATCTGAAAAGGCTCCTGAGGTATTAGGATGGATCTTTCTAAGATGTCAACAAATGAAATAATATAAATCAACCATTATAAAGCTAAATAAAACTGCCGAGACCCCCCCCCCCAAAAATGATTTTTATATACATAACACAGAAATTTGGTTGGCTTTCCCAAGTCTCAACCTAGATCTTAAGGTATATTACTCATCATTCTGTTGCCGAAACATTCATTTAAGCAAATAGATAGCTTTTATGAGGCATTTACTGGGTGTGTCCCTTGACAACCAAAAATCATCACTTGATCTGACGTAGATCGTAGTTAAGTCTGTCACAACAACCTACACAAAAAAACGCCAAAAACAATGCCGATGATGACACCTCTGATCAAAGAAGGATGGCTTTATCATGAAACCTCCAAGAAAACAACTTGACAGTGCACTGTAGCTAAGAACCGGGAGCAAACCAGAAAGTTACATGGATGCATATTTCAATATATACATAAATTCTCTTCTATAGATTAGGCATAATACAAACAGAATTTACCATTTAAAAATTAAGGAAGTTATGTTACAAAACAACACTAACAAGTTCCTCCTCATTTACTTAACTCAGGCAAAATAACATATTAAAAAATAATCGTGATGATGGTTTCTGTCATTGAATTATGCTCTATTATTGTGAGATGAAGCAAATGCCCCAATTGGGCATGGAAAAATCAAATCGTGTTTGGAATTACATTTGACACGAAGCTACCACACTCTCCTGATTAAAATAACGATACTCTGCTGATATCAACAGACACCAGAGCAAAATTGGGAGTGTCAACGACTACCAATAATATGATGCAAAACAGATGGCCAAGCAAAGCAAAACCTCAAATTTCATTCAGGTAGAAATTTAAATGAGTGGGATAAGATACATCGACTTTAGCCGTCAGCACCAAAATCTGACACAGTCGCCACTCAACTTAGAGCAATAGACGTTGTTATAAAACAGCAACAACAGGTGAAACCCATTTCACTAAATGACAATTACTATTTACACTGTTTGTTAACAGTTACACACCAAGGCGATACCACCAAGTGACAAATAGCAGCTAACAATTAGCGACTAGATTCACATCCAAGATGAACCTGAAACTATCAATAACAAATATCTGAAGAACTGATATTTCACATAATACTCACTCCCAGTAATCTTCGACTGATTTATATATGTCGTATGCAGTCAGACGTGATTTACCGCCTTCATCACTTGAATATCCAGCATCTTGAACAGGAGTTTCTGTGCTAGTCACTACATTTCGTGGCTCCACCTCTTTCACAGTAACTACATCAGTATCTTCTTCACTAACTGAGGCTCCATTCACAACCGTTCTTCGGCTATAAGACTTCCGTGAAGATGTTTCTTTCTAAATGTAAAATAATTATGTTACTGAACTAAGATTAAAACAGTAAGCTTAATTTGCTGCTTTATCAACATGGTATTATGCATCTGATTCCAGTTTTAAGTAAACAAAATCAGCAAATCCAAACAATGTTTACAGCAAACATTGCACTTACCTTCCTATCAGTATCAGAGTAATCGGCAGACGCGTCGCTGTCATTAGAAGTTTTGCCAGCTTGTGAATAACGAATCTCTGTAGTTTGCGTTTGAGTGACGCGTGTAACAGTGCTGGATTGTTCACTTTTTTCAGCTGAAGCTCGAGTTCTACAACGTAGGGAAATAACAATCTGTAGCGAACGTTTCATCGGACAACATAAATAAAAATTTCTGTAAGTATAAAACATAAAAACAAACTACTAACCTGGTTCGCAAGCTCCTCCTGCGAGTTGGAGTGTCAACACCAGATCTCCTCAGCGGCGTGCCTGACCGCAGCTGGCCGCTCTCTATCAGTTCATTTATGTCATTGTCAACATCCATTTTGAGAGTCCTACAAAATTGGTCAATGTCTAATTAACATTTATTTGCTACTAAACACCAATTTACTTCCACAGCGGCATGAGTAAACGTCTTAACGCACGTCGAATGTGCGGCACTGTTAAGTAAAGGGCTGACACACGCCCCCTTCACACAATCACTGATAAACAAAACTTTTTCTCCAATAACGTTAATTAGCAACACTCATCAAACAATGATTACGATTCCTCTGTTGTTGCACAACGTTACAAATTTTGTATCTGATGTTAGGTGTAGCGCTGTATGACGCATCCACAGTAACGAACGGACCAACTTTAACAGAGCTATTTACAAACTGATGTCGTAATTACCCCAACGCCACTTGACCAGAGTTATACACTGCAAGGCAAAGTTAAAACGCAAGATGCAGCGCCATACGCGGTGAACTCAATAACTAAAAGAAGTAGTCACAACTCGGAATCGATTGAACGACTTAGCCTCGATTGTACAATCGAAGTTGAATACGATAACTGTGGAACTATAAAGGCCACTCAACAAAGCTACTTAATTACGCTATTACAAATTCATATTCGGTACTAAACAACGATTACTACAAAGAAAGGTCGCATAAAGTTGAAACCGTTTTTTGTAATAGTATACTGATTTCAATCACAGAATAGTCACCTTCAGCGAAAGACTGAAGTCCAGTGGACTCATATAACAATGTTTGAAGTTGTATGTGGTGCATGAGTCTTGCACTAAAGATCACTCTGTGATGAAATCGAAGTGCAATAATAAAAAACGGTTTCAAATTTGTACGACTAATGCTTGAATTTCCTTTGTTTGCAATAACTGTTGTGTGGTCGTTTTGAACAAATCTCCTAATGAAATCCAATAAAAAAACTACGATTATTTTTCCTTGTCTTAATTTTTCATGTCATGCTCTGCTGCCCCTTGATAAAAGTATGTCTGAATAAAATGTTATGTATTCACAAAAACTTGTGTTCTCTGTGCTTACACCTCAACAAGATATGGGCCCATATCCGTAATGGATTCTGATCAGTATTCTTGACTTGTAAAGTGAAAATACTATATATGAACAAACCCGTTTGGCGAAGGATGTGCAACATCATTTAACTTAAAATTTGTTCATACCGTGCGTGTAATGGCGGAAAAAGGAGGTACAATATTCAAAATTAGTAGGAAAAAGTTACACTGACGTACATAATAATGATTTAGTCCAGTTGAAGATATAGAAATGCTTGCAATGCGTCATAGCATAAAACAAGGCTTTACAAAAAGTGGCTGGATCATATACTTCTACAAGTTATTCATTACAAACCCACGAAGCTCAACCACTATTAACATGGATAAATTAAGTATTGAAGGTTGCTTAGAGAAACCAAACCCAGTTACAGAAGATGCAAGTGTAGCGCGAAATTCGACATATAACAATGGTTTAGAACTATTTGTCAAACTTTACAGCAATGCACTGCATATTTGTACGATAATTATGACTGAAAGAACCTTTAAAAAGGCAAACCGGTTTGCTTCCACTCAAAAAGTTTGAGAGAGCTTACACGTAAGTCTTTTGGTATTTCTCAATACTACTTACATCAAATTTGTTTAAAAAAACATGATAATATTGTTACCCATATGTCTAAACTGAAGACTTTGTAGAATTGTATGAAACCAGGAATGAAGAAAGATCCTATGAATTATTGTGAATTACTTCATTTATTTTTAATTTGTAAGATTCTGTGACCTATATAAGAACAATATGTTTCGTTCTAATCTAACTGGATGCTCTTGTCTACAAGTTACAGAACAATTGGTAATCTGACATAACTGTATTTATAAAAAGCTTCTACAAAATAGCGAAAAATGATATACATTTCAAAAGGCACTTACATTACGTACAGAATTCTGCAAAAAACCAGAACATGTTATCAAACAATTTTGAAAGTAGATAACAAATAGAACGCCAACGTAAGTAACGAAAAACTATAGTTTTGGAGTTGATGATGTGTCAGGTAAGAAATGGAGTATGGAGTTGCCTTGCTGTTACGTCAATTTTCACGATTTCTGACTCCAATAAATTAAATGGAGAAGGGGGCAACAAGCCACATTAACGATGTCAAAAGAAACTTTAATACATTTGAACAATTTTTGTCAGAATATACTGTTACAACTGCAGATGGAACTTTTCTTGAAGCGATATATAAAATATTTTGTATATGGAAGGGGCAATATGTGAAAATTTCCTGAAATTAACATTGGCAGATATTTAATATCAACCAAAAATTTAGAGAAATTTATTTTCTGTTTTCATTTCACAGGATAAAAATCCACTTAATTAATCTACATTTTCAGAATATATATTCATTTGTGAAATTGTTTCAAATATTGTACTTTAGCTACGTCAGAGTAAGCTGATCCGTGACAGTTGCTGTGGGATAGACCTGGCAGCTTTGTGGGCCTACCTCAACCTGAAACATAATATGATTTTATAACTGTCTCTATGTCAACGCCTCAATGTTGTCACATATCTATAATCAGCAACCGTTTTTGCCTACAGCCGTTAGCGCTTTGCAGTTAAATGCTGGGAGCTCTCAGGGAACTTCTTACGCCATTTAGAATATAGTGGAGGTACCAAACAGCCTTGGACGCTTATTTATATTAGCCATGAGAAGTGTTAGACCGAATTTTCTCTTTAAATTAAATACATTTAATTGAGGCAATTTATTTCAGTTATGTCCTGTAAAATTTGGACATCAGAATAAACTTCGTGTGAAGGAAATTATACCCAAGCAGCTGAAAGTCACTGTCAGTCTCGAATTCGTTTAAGTAGACGTTATATTTAAGAAAAAGAGAGATATGATTCTTGCAAGTGTCAGTGGTCCATTGGAAGTTTTGTTTCTAATTTTGTTTACTTTCTGCTTTACAAATATGATTGTACAAAATTTCGATATGCTTGTTGCGTAAGGACAAAATAAGATGTTGTTCACAAACTGAGGTAGTTTATTACTGACGCAAATACCATTTGATATTACTTTAAGTTCATTTTGTCTAATAATGTAGGAGAGTTTGACAACAAAGAGGGTACAGCTCAAATTCCCATAAAGCCTAATTTAGTACTTTGTGGTTTGCCACAAATAACATAGTTTATTTAGGTTCATATCAATGAAATGCCAGATTCGTTAGGATGATTCTCATTATAAGGCCATGATCACCAACCTATCATAGTCTTATCAAATTTGGCCTTTCTATTTGTAAATGCCTGTATATAGTAATTACATTTTTTTGTTTTGAAGCTGTTATTCATTAGCGTACCATGTAACGTAAGTAACCCTTACTATCAATATTTTTTTACAAAATATTAATATAATTTTCACTCATAAAGTACCTCCGAAATTCAAAGATGAGAGAGCCTTATCACAGCTTCAGTTTTGATCATGTAATGTTTTAATTTGATTTATAGATATTTTGTCCTCTGTCTTCACTGTTCTGGTGTAGGCATCTGAATGAATGTCATGTAGTTGTCGACTGATCTGTGTGGCTCTCACTGTGTTGCAATTGTGGACCTATTTAATTTTCTGCCAGGTCAGGAACACTGCCACTTAAGTAAAAAGTTGTTATAAGAAGCATCCAGCTAAGGAAGTAATTAAAAAAGGCAATATTATGTTACTCCATTTAGTAACTTGATCCAATAATGAATCCACACACGATTAACTGTTATTTTCTGTGCTGAGGTCAGGTTATTGTTTATTAAAGCATTTGTGGCTGTTTATGTATGATATTGGTACGACAGAGATCACGAAACATAACGCTGATAAGATTTTTGTCCTCACAGATACATTCATTGTTATTAAAGATACTGTTTTCTTCCATTATGACATTGATTACTTTTTCATTATATGTATGTCATTACTGGAGTTGTTTAAAGCAACGTTTAACCAATTTAACTAATATTTTCATTATTATCTGTTATTGTAACTTTATACAGTATTTGTGCAAGTGTATATAAAATATTAGTGTTTTATTTGTGGGCGCCACAGCCACCATGAGTATTTGTTCCTTATTTTTCATATTATGCTATGTCTTTCTAAAAGTGTGTTGGAGTAAAGTGTTTCTTGTTTTCATATTATGATGTGGCTTGGCGAAACTATATTTAAATATAGAGTTCAGTACTTACAAAATATACTGTTCTCTCAAAAATTTCAACAGAGATGCTCAGGTTACAGTGATGTCTTTCAAATCTGGCCAGTTTTGTCATCTATAAACACACAAGCAACATATGGTTCCTCTTTTATGTCCAATGGACACAGGAAAAAAGTATTGCCTTGTGGGAAGGAATAGGGTATTATAATCAGTTAATTAATAACTGTCAAAATTAAAGATGATCTGTGGTACATGAAACTGCATTCAACTTCAGCTGTAAAATTTTTCTCGGCGTTGGCTATATAAGTACTCCTAATTTATGTGGATACTACATGGACCTTTGACAATATCATATTGTTAATAAGACCAACAGATAGGTCTGGAATTAAATAATGCACTAGACTCTAATTTATCTATCCTTGCTACATGACAAGAAAAAGCATTTATGTCCAGTGCAATCTCGAACACTTTCCTTAAACAAGCATGTTTCAGATTATCAGCATGCACAACCCAACTTTTCAAACTATCTGTACAGCTTGTAGATTTTCTAGAATGTAGTGTTCTGTTATGTAACAAGTGAAATGCCATAGTAGATAAAGCACAAGACTTCTGTTTGCAAATAGTGAGCATCAAATCCCAATCCAGCAGTCTAATTTTAATATGATTTTGCTAATCATTCAAGCCAAATGTTTGATGGTTCCTTGGAAAAGAACACAGCCGATTTCCTACTCTGTCACTGAACATCATAATAATCATGCTTGGTGATTTTAACGTAAATTTTCTAACCTGTAATAATGGTAAACAGATTTTGAGAATGTAATGAGTCCTTTTAAAGTAAGGACAGTTGTTGACTCTCCCCAAGAAAAGTGACAAAGAACTGCACAGGTCTGAGCGATCTAGTTTTGTAGACAATAGTAGAATTGATAACATATGTGTAACACAAATCTTAAATGGTGTTTCTGACCTTGAGGGGCAGCTGCATGATGTTAGCTCTCCTAACTATTTTTGGATTCGTCAACAGGTATTTTAGATGAATCAACAGCAATAATCCAGAATCCTTCAGTAGGTGCTTGCACCAGTTAAAATGTGACACAGTATATCAGCTTAAAAATGTCAATGACAAATTGACTCAGTCTGTTAACCTTTTTGTGGCTGTATTTCCTGAGAGAATATCAAAATGCACCAACTTGAGTAACTGCACTAGACAATGATCCTCTCACGGCATCAAAACATCAAGCAAAAAAATAGAATGCTTTATGCTTCATTCTATGAAGTCCGCATACTATGGGTATTTTCACTCCATTATGTGTTACAGAATTATCTTCTGGGGAAATTTAGCTTTGGTAAAGACAATTTTTGTGGCCCTTAAACGGGCTATTAGAATTATGTGCAGAGTACCCCCTAGGACATCATGCCGTAACCTTTTCAAAAAGCTGCAAATAATGACCACTGTATCCCAGTACATATATTCGCTGATGTGTTTTGTAATTAAGAACCCTGCACAGTTTCCATCAAATAAGAACTATCACAAATATAATACAAGAGAGAAAGAAAATCCTCATTGTGAACTTAAGAACCTGACAGTTGTTCAGAGAGGTATCAAATGGTCAGGAACAAAAGATTTTTAACCATCTCCCTGGCCATATAAAATGATTAAGAGAAAATGAATCTCTTTTTAAAGCAAAAGTAAAGGAATATTTGTTAAATATGTCTGTTTATACATTAGAAGAGTTTTATGATGCAAAAATGGAAATAGCATTTAGATAGAATTATCCATCTTGTAAACAATGAAATGTGCTTGCAATTTTTCTCCAAATTAAAACATGAAATTTTGTATTAACACTCAAAGAAATCTGCTGTTATATGTACAATATCTGTTTTTCCTCTAAACTTTGTATTAACTATATGCAGTTATGTAGAACATTTTTTATATATTTAATGAAGACTGTTTTGTATCTTTTTGTATGGTTGTTGTTTTGTATGTTTGACTCATTCCACATCTCATGTGACATGCTCACAATACGAGAACTGATGACCTCAGAAGTTGAGTCCCATAGTGCTCAGAGCCACAATATGAGATCTACAGAACACGAAATAAATAAATAAATAAATATTCAGAAATTCTTATGAACCACAGGATAGGGTGCACTACAAATTATACTGTAGCATCCTTAAGAAAGTGATTGCAAACATTCAAGAGCATGTTCATTAACTGTAAAACTGACACATCAAATAATAATATAAAAATAATTTGGATTTCTGAGCATTCTGCACTGTATTTGGAGCTACCAAAATAAATGAACCAGCCATTAGAAAAACGTGCATCAAGCAATGCATCAATAAGCAAAGTATAATCTGGGCAGTAGATCAGTGTACTGCAATTTCTAAGATTACAACAGAATTCTTGAAAGTTTTTTGCATATTTTCAATGAAATATTCCCCCCTTCAGTCTGTCTTGAAATAAATACAAGCAAACTGAAATGGGTAACTGCTGGTATAAAAGTGTCAAGTGACAGGAAAAAGATAGTTACATAATGTAATGAAAAAGAATAAAAAATTTAGATTTTATAGAGAATGTATTTATAATGCTGGTAAAGGCAAGAAAAGAACTGGCACACAAAAAAATTCATTCTAAGCCATACAAAAATGTCAAATTTAGTATGTTCAGTCATAAAATCTATACTAAGTGTCATAGATGGCAGTCCACAGATCTCCAAAATTAGGATAGATGACAAACCTTTGTAAATCCTTCAACGATTCAAAAAAATGTATCAAAACAAGATGCTGATGTATGTGGTTACCTAGATAACGTCCAACCCCTCGATTTCAATCAGGATAACACACAAGTTCTAACTAAATTTGAGCAAATTACAGATAAAGATGTAGAAAAAGTATTTTTATCTCCTAAAAATAAAAATTTGACTGGATGAGACGAAATATTCAGTAGAGTAATTAGAACAGTTTATAGTATAATATGGGACCCCTTTCTGAAATAATAAACCAGTCATTTGAAGAAGGATGCTCCTCAGATGCTCTGAAGTGTACAATAGTAAACCCATTTTCAAGAAAGAGTCAAAAGAAAATGTAAGAAAGTAGTGACCATTAAACTTCTCGTATTATTTTCAAAATTGTTCCAAAAAGCTATTGGAATCCAGATCCAAAATTTTCCAGCAAAATCTAATACAATCACATTAATTCAGTTTGGTTTCCAGGAAGAAAATGGTACAATAGGCAGCATCAAAAAATTTGTTGATGAAGGGCTTGTATCTCTGCACAAATCACAAAAGGTCACAGGAATTTTCTGTGGCATAAGTTGGGTATCACACAAAACGACAGTATCGCCACAGCGAGGGGCATATTGCAGCTGCAATGGAGTTGCATGTGTGAACGGCCAGTTTTCAGTGATTCAACTTAAGCTATGCAACTTTTGTCATGCCACAAAAACTTCAGCTGGGTTTTACTTACTTAGGCCATTTTACTCTCACCACTGATCCCTGGAGGCTTTATTTCAAAACACGAGCATTCTGTCATAGTTGTGGAGTAATTTCTGCTGTATTCCATTCGATTTCAATGTGTTTTCATGTTAGTACTGAAACAAAGTGGTAGGCAGGTAAACTTTTGCAGTTTCTGGAACTACAAGAAACAACAACCTATGTTTAATACTTTGTAGCAGTGTGTGTGTGTGCATGTGTGCGTGTGTGTGTGTGTGTGTGTGTGTGTAATATATTTGCAAACTAATGATGTAGGATTATCCAACAATGTCAAAAGATTTTTTGATGATTGAATAAATAAACTTAATATGTAACCAAAAAAGCGAGTCACATAGACTTTGTAAGTTGTGAGAACAAGTGCAGTATAAATTGTGAATTATATGTGGGAAATAGCCCCTTAGTGTGATGTGGTAGCTGTTAAATTACAGATTAATTATTCGAAATTCCTAGATTAAAAAATATAAAAGATTCTAAAATCTTGGAAGAGTGGCGTGGTTGCAAATGGATATTTATACATACCATCTACTGGATAGTGTGCCACAGCAGACTGCATTTTCGTCTTTGACTATGATTTCTTTGGTAAATGCAGTTATGGCCTGTGATTTATCCCCACACGAAATCTATTTTTGGATGTAACATTTGGGACTCATCTTCCTTGTATTTAACTCCTGGCACAGATTTAATACCATAAACTGGACTATAACATTAATATCCACAAATATGATTTCATGACATTGTGTTGAAAGCTATGCGACTACTTGGAATTTGTTACATCTTGTATGAACATTAGCTCATGGTATCAATACAGGCTGTGGCATCACATTAGTTGTGTGTGTGAACGTAACATTATGAAAGCGTTTGACTGTGTAAACCAATGTCTTCTTCTACCAAAACTAGAAAAATATGGAATAAATAGCAGTTGCAATCATATTTAACAGATAGAGAGCGAAGGGTAGTTGCAACATCAGGGGTAGTAAACTGTTTCTCAGCATCGAAAATTATTTCACAAGAAATCCCTCAAGATTCCATTTTAGTCCAAATGCTATTTTGATTTCCTATAAATGATTTGCCTCTAAATATAACATCCCACTCCATTTTATTTGCAGATGACACATCTGTACTGATTGAAAGTGAGATGACAAAACAAATTTCTCAAAGAGTCATTGATATCCTAAACACCTTGGAACATTGGTTTCATGTAAATGGATTAAAATTAAACATGGAAATAACGAAAGTAACACAGTTTAAAAATAAACAATGAAACTCATGCAACTTTTAAATAACTCATTAGAATAAGGAAGTTAGGGAAGCAGATGCTGACAAATTTCTGGGGATATTTCTAAAAAAATTATCCTGCTCTCAAATAAGCCACTTGACAAACAGGCGAAACAGTCATTTTCTATCTACTGTAAGATTTGGAATAATATTTTGTGGAATGCAAGTAGTGCAAACAGCGTATTATTACTTCAAAAAACTATTATTACAAATACGTGTAATATTTACAAATACGTGTTATATTAAATCTAAGGATTCATGCCAACCTTTATTAGGAATCTAAACATTTCACACTTACAAATGGTTTATCCTTACCTGTACCAATCTGGAATATTATCATAAAATACCGTTCTCAACATATGTATGTTACCATCTTACAGACTAAACCTTTACCCCCAGACATCTCAATAGATGACTGTGAAAACTTAAATGGTGTACAGTAATGAAATAAATTTGCAATGGTTTTTGCAAATTAAGATTAAGTTTTGATTTTTGGGCTCACTGTCCATATCTCAGTGACGTTATTCATATTGATAAATCTCCTCTCCTTTGCTCAATGATTTATGTGTGTATATAATGAGGTAATAAAATTCTGATTCTGATTGTGGAAGATGGTAAAAGTGGAGACAGGAAAAGTTTCAGAGGTTATCGACTGTATCTAAGTGTGTAATGGAAACATGGTAGATGGAAGTGAAATACTTGCCAGTATAGCCATTAAACATATTTTGACATGGTTGCTAATAGTCTGCGGTTGAGGCTACGAACCTACAAAAGTCTATTATCACAACAGATGAGTTTGAAAAGGTAATAAATAAACCAAGTGGAAAATAGAATTTCCACCTGTATGGGCTACACATATATCAAAGTAACGAAGCACTGCTGAACATTTGTTCTGAAAGTTCTTTGTAATGCATATTAATGAGGTTCCAAATCGAGTTAATGTCCCTAATAGACTCAAATGTGCAATTGTTAGACCACTGATCACAAGAGGTGACACAGCTGAGATTTTCAGCAGTCAGCCGATTTCATTACTAACTGGTCTTCCTAAAATCCTAGAGAAACTTCTGTTCAAGTGAATTACAGATCATAATCATAAACATAACATCCTTAATGAAAATCACTTTAGATTCCAGATTGGTATTACAACCAAATGGGTCATATTCCCATTTGTCATCCAACCCCTTGAATCCACAAGTGATCATATGTCACCTGTTAGAATCTTTTGTGATCTGTCTAAAGCATTCGACTGTGCAGATTACAAAATTCTATTAAGAAGACTAAACACTAAGGCTTAAATGGTATAGTAGGGATGTGGCTCGATTAACGTGTAGACGGTAGAAAGCAGAAGGTAGTACTGAATAACCCTGCAGTGGTATCTGCCTGATCTGAGTGGGGAACGATGAAATATGGAGTCTTGGTCTCCTACTTTTATCAGTCTTTATCAGTGACCTGCCATGATTAATGACCCAAAAAAACTTCATCTTATTTGCAGACGACACAATCGTTATGACTGACACGGTACGAAACTGCAGTCTAGGAATACTGAGACCACTATGTTGAAACATGCTCTAGATTGTCCTGCTTAAATGGTGCGTCCCTCAAAGTTACAAAAAGACTCAGTCCATTCAATTTCAAATAAAAAAACAAACAACAAGAAAATTTAAAACTAAAATGTAGTGGCAAAGAAAGATTGAGTGTTGAGTCTTTCAAATTCCTAGGAACACATATTAATGACAACATAAACTGGTCAGTTCACATTATCGACCTATGCAAAAGTATGAATTCAGGAGAATTTGAATTTGGTCAGTTGCACCTGTTGACTTGAAAACAAGCACTTTTGCATATCTGGGATAAATCCATTTATTTATGAAGTATGACATCATAGTCTGTGTGAAATCACTCACAAATAAATAAAGTCTTTATTGCACAAAGAGCGCCACTGAAACTATGAGTGTACCCCGGGTGCTCTTGTAGACGTTTATTCAAACAGTGGAGGTACTCATCATGCCATATCGCGACATTTGTCACTAATGTGCTTAGTGAACAACAATCACATAATTTATAAAACCAGCAATGCATGTCATGGTAATTATATGAGAAGTAATCATGACCTTCATAAAAATATAAAATCATAACAGAAAGGAGTACATTATTCAAATATAAAAGTATACAATAAATTTCCAGTTCATGACAGGTCACTGAGGATATAACGAAATTCAAAATAAGATAAAACTGTATCTTTTGGATATCTCTCTCTATTCTTAACAGGATTGTTTAACAATGTGTAATACTTCATGAAATGGCTTTCATTTTAAGCATTACTAGAAGAACTGACTATTTAGTACTGGTGTATCACTTGTTGGCAGAATGCTTTATATATAAATGATAATGCAAGCATTTAACATGCTTGTATAACCATTATTACTACTATAATCTCTCTTATTGTTTGAAAACTTGGGCTACACTTTTTATGTATCTGTTTATATACAATTTAGATTGTAAGCCTCATGATCAGTTGCATGTGGCTATTACTGTAATAATCGGACACATTCCACATCCTAGCGATAGACTAAGATCAAGGATCCATGGAACTCGAAAATAAACAAAATCAAAATTAAAAAATAAACAGAGAGCTTGTCCTAACATGAAGCAGCCTCAATCTTCCAGACATAATGTGCTATGAGCAGTGTTTGAACAAAGAGGATCCCTAATTATTCTGAATTATGTGAGGTATCCAGATACTTGCCATTATTTTGAATGGGATGAAAGTGTAGCAATTGACCACACAAATTCAGAAATTAATATGAATAATTGTATTCTTACACTGTAGTTTGATGTATTTAGTCAAAGTTGTGTATAACAGACTTTTGACTCAAGACTCTCACTAACTTCTGAAGTGAACTACTTGACATCTGAGTTGTCTACATGAAAATATGTGATTATAGTATTTACAACATGGTTTGCGACTAGTCTTAGGATTTTTGGAGAACCTTAAATGAAATTAATGTCAGGAAAAATTACAAGCATTAGAAAAATGCCATACCTCGACAATGTCTGCATTGCACATTGACATCTCTACTAATAGTTCAGATGTGTGGATTATATTATAGATCAATATTAACAAAGAACTGTGACTAAAATAAACTGCAAGTAATAACTATAAATTTATTAACACTTACATAAACGCCAACATGAAATTAAAGAAATACATCACAACATATGGAGAACAAGTGAACAGTAAAATCTTTTCAGATAGGTATGGCACCTCCATACAGTATGTCCTCATTGCAGGTAGTGCCTGAGTGCAAATGCACAAGTACCAGTAACATTTTCATAATGTAATTAGTTACCTGTCAGTTTCTATACACCACGAAACTTTTCAATTACCTCTCACTCAGAGCTCATTCATAATGTAGCCTGAAGACTAACTGCTAGCCTCTTGCAAGCCCTCGATTTGCAGCATTGTTTCCAAAACTGATAAGGGTCCATTGGTTAGATGCTGAATGACTCCAGAAGCTCCATCGATTCTGTTATGGTACAGGGTGCAGAATTCTGGGACTGTATTATCGAGTGGAGAACTGTAGGATTCCCCTTGATAGGACAGGATGCACTACACAAAGGAAGCAGCTTCTTAGGCAGCAGAGTACTTGCAGAGTGCACATGGAGTTTTTTAGGCTAGACGAATTTGACATCCTCTGATGAATGCTCACCATTCGATACATAAAGAGCAAAAGCAGACTGCATACAAAGTAAAGACGCTTGATGGTCAAAATTTCAACAGTAAATTGGGAAGCATTAGAAAAAAGTTCCTGAATTTACTACTCTCCAGGAGCGTTATCAGGTTCAAATTGTTCAAAGAACTGAGAGCTGTCTGAAACCCTAAGTAGAAAGCTCTGAAATACACTCATGTCCAGAAAAAACCGAACACCTTGAAAGGCTAGATATAGAACGTGCATTTCACAGGATATGTACATTAGTATGTTCTGCTGAAATGATTAGAATTTGAACCATATTGCCCTGCAGGCTTCAGGCCAACATCGATATTGTAGCACAACACCACCTACTGATAAAATGTGCCTGCGGCTCTAGTTGTCGCTATAAACCGAAGGTAATATATCAGTGCTACTTGAGGAGATGTGCAGGATGCCTCACAGACGTATGTATCAACTATCAAATCAGTGAATTTGAAAGTGGGATCATTATTGGCATGAGATAATGTGCTGTATCTATGCAGAAAATTGTTGCTCATGTGGGATGAAGTGTTTAGGCAGTGCAACTGTGAGTAATGTTTTACAAAAGGCCGTAGAACATGACGTGATGGGTCAGATTACATTTAGACAATGGATGGTCATTATTTAGTAACAATACAGTGCGTGTTGAGGAATAATGAGCAAAATTTAAACGGATTGTAAATGCCGCTCCAGGGAAGTATGTGCCAAGTAAGGACGAGCAAGACCTAACATGGTTTAACATCAAAATTCGGAGAACGCTGAGGGTACAGAAACTGTTGCACTCTCGGTTCAAAAAAGAATTTACAGACAACAACAAACAATGTCAATAGAAATCCGTGAGTATGTAATAAGATCGATGAGCGAAGTATACAGCAACAATCAACGTCACACTTTAGCAAGAGATTTTGCTAAGAGCCCTGGAAAATACTGGTAATAATCGCCAAGCTGTTAGAAGGCAGCTATCTAGTCACTCGTTGACCAGTCTGGCGTGGCAATAGAAGACTGCAAATGTAAAGCTGAAGTTTTAAATTTCGCTTTTAAGAACTCATTCACTTAGGACATACCGCAGTTTGACAGACGCGCAGACTCTCATATGGAAGTCATAGTAATACGCTTTCCATCTTAGAGAAGCAACTGAAGAAGATAAAAACAAATAAATTGGCAGGTCCAGATGGAATCCGAATTCACTTTTGCAGAGAGTACACTACGGCATTGGCACCTTGCTTAGCTTGCATTTATTGCGAATCTCTGAGCCAGCGCAAGTTCAAAGTGACTGGAAAAAAATGGAGTTGCCTCCTGCAAGTAAGAAGTGTAAAAATAAGGCCTGCAAATTTACAAACCAATCTCCTTGACATCAGTTACCACAGAATTCTTGAATCTTTGCCAGCCGGAGTGGCCGAGCGGTTCTAGGCGGTACAGTCTGCAATCGCGCGACCGCTACGGTCGCAGGTTGGAATCCTGCCTCGGGCATGGATGTGCGTGATGTCCTTAGGTTAGTTAGGTTTAAGTCGTTCTAAGTTCTAGGTGATTGATGACCTCAGAAGTTGAGTCCCATAGTGCTCAGAGCCATTTTTAACATATCTTTAGTTCCTTGAGACAGAAAAGATTCTGTTCACAAACCAGCAAGGATTTAGAAAACATCACTCATATGAAACTCAGCTTGCCCCTCTCTCACATGATATCCTGCAAACTGTAGGCGAAGAACAACATGCAGATTCGATATTCTATGATTTCCGCAGAGCATTTGACATGGTTCCCTACTGCAGACTGTTAAAAAATGTATAAGGATATTCTCAGGCTTCCAGATATGTGAGTGGCTATAAGACATCTTAAGAAATAGAACCCAGTATGTTTGCCCTGGCAGCGAGTGTTCATCAGAGACAGGAATGCCCCAGGGAACTGTGACAGAACTGTTCTTATTTTCCATAGACATAAATGATCTGAACTACAGGGTGAGGAGCAATGCGTTTTGTTGCTGATGATGCTGTGCTGTACAGGAGGGTGTCGATGTTGAGTGACTGTAGGAGGATATCAGATGACTTAGGCAAAACTTATAGTTGGTATGATAAATTGTAGCTTGCTCTAAATGTAGAAAAATGTAAGTTAATGCAGATTAGTAGGAAAAGCAATCCCATATCTTTCAGCACTGCATTAGTAGTGTGCTACTTGACACAGTTACATCGATACAGTACCTAGTTGTAACATTGCAAGGCGATGTGAAATGGGACACATATGAACGATATTACGGACGGCGAATAGTCGACTTCAGTTTATTAGGCGAATTTTACGAAAGTGTGGTTTATTTGTAAAGATGACTGCGTACAGAACACTAGTGCAACCCATTCTGCTTGGGTGTACCTCCTCTGAGAACTATCTAGAGCGGACTGTTTGGAAGCCAAGTCATGATGCAGATATATACTGGATCTAGCAGCAAAAAACAGACTTGATCTTCTTTACACCCTGTCCATATTGAAACAAAGTACTAATAGTAACTAAAACAAGTGGAAAATTGTATATGTAGTTACTGTGAAGAAACTTAAGCACAGGGTTTTGGAATAGGAGATACTAAGTGAAATGCATTTAGCTGTCAAGAGAGAATGCATGAAGCCGTCAGTGACTACCATAGCACAATACTGTCGAAGTATGTGTCATAAAATCCAAGGAAATTCTGGTCATACATAATAACTGTCAGCGGCATCAAAGTTAGTGTCCAGACATTCTAGGACAAGAAAGGAACTGAAACTGTGGACAGCAGAGCAAAAGCAGAAATACTTAAATCCATTTTCAAAAGTTTCTTTATAAAGGAAAATTCAGGGTAGTCTCACAATTTAGTTCTCGCGCCATTGCAAAGATAAGTGATATAGGAATTGAAAAACAGCTGAAATGGCTAGAGTTGAACAAAGCTCTAGGGCCTAAAGGAATCCTACCAAACTGTAACCGAATTTACAGATAAGTTAGCCTCTCTTCTAACCATAATCTACCACAGATCCCTCGAACAAAAAAAGAAAAAAAAGAAAAACTTTGTCCAGTGGAAAGGATAGACACATGTGTACAAGATGAAGAGCTGAAGTAATCCACAAAATTACTATCCACTACCTTTCCCAACTATTGGTCGTATGATCTTAGAAAGTATAACATTTTGACCTCCACTGTGCTAATCAGGACTAATTCCGAAGATATCAATCAAGTGAAAACTCGCACTTTTTTCATATCCTGAAAGCCATAGATAAAGAAAGGCAGATAGATGCTGTATTATTTGCAGAAGTAAAGCTGTGATGACAGGCTGTGAGTCGTGCTTGGGTAGCTCAGTTGGTAGAGCACTTGCCTGTGAAAGGCAAAGGTCCCGAGTTCGAGTCTCGGTCCGGCACACAGTTTTAATCTGCCAGGAAGTTACAATTTCTTATTTTTATTATAATTGTAACGATATCTGAATTGCTGAGTAAGTTTGTCTTTCATTATAGTCCTTAGGTTAGTTGTTGTTATTGTGTTGCCATGAGTAATGTGTGTATTTAGAACACTAAATAAGTCATTATTTAAGCGCTATTTTTGATAGGTATTTAATTCGTGATGTGATATCAGGGCAGGTTTTTGCTAGTCATTGATGAGAAGGCCAGTTGAGAAATGTAATTCAATAAAATTTTCTAAGAAATGACGAATTAAAGATATGGCTTGTGACGTGATACCATGTTTCTGTGGACATCTTATGAAGAGATTCGAAGTGTTTTTGAATTAAAAGAATGGCACAGAAGAAGAAAAGTAATTCAGTTGACACTCGTTGACAAGAAGAAACATCATGACTGCCGAAAAGCACTGATTTTTAACACAAGTATCCCCTTTTCGTATTATGGTTGCATGAATTTCGCCCATTTTGCTAACTAAACATTTTATTTTTTGGTCCACTGCTGTGTTCATATAATTCTTTTCGATTCCGAAAACACTGCAGTTGCTACTTTGTTTCACCTCTTCTTTGCATTTGCAACTCGTAATTCAGACATCTTTTCTGCAATTTAAGCAATCTTTGAAAAGATTGCAAAACAGGTTTCTTGTATTTTAAATGCAAAGGTGAAGGTCATCTACCCAGGAACTGTAAAATCCTTGGTGGTTCTGTAATTTTTTCAACTATGAAAATATTGGCAGAGGTAATTCCACAGATAACTTTGTTTGAGAGTTCTGATTATCTGCAAATGTTGAAAAGGTAGAGCATGATGAATGGCTTGGTGCTAGAAGTGCTATACGTCATGTAACAAAGCATAGAGACTGGTATATTTCATGCATTCCTTTTCATAAACCAAAGAAGAGGGACAGCACTAAGTACAAAGTGCACATCAAAGCATTTGGAAGGGGTTGTATTGATGTGGAAACAGTTTAATGGAAGATGGTGGAATAGACGATATTTTGAAGATATGTGGTACTGTTCAGATAGTGCTTGTAATCTATTTTCTGTTAGAAAGGCTAGAAAAAATAATCCAAGTATAAAAAATTACGTTAAAATATCATAATTTTACTTTACTGTTACTTTATCTGAAAGCAATAATGAACTTTATCATTTGGCAGTGAAAGTGATTCAACAAGAAAAGTCTTTTGTTATATGGGAAGCTGCTGATGCTGATGCTCCTCAAATGTGAGATCAGAGATTTGGGCACCAGAGCAAACGCTATGTACAAACTTTCTTGTCAGTTTATAGTACCAATGTAAATGTCAGTGGCGAATTTTGCGAGGATTGTATGCTACATAAACACTATCTCTGTTCTTTCTGCAACAACCACTGAAGAATGATGTTACCAAGTTAGGTGATGTCATGACTGTGGATGATTTTATATATGCAACAACATCATGATCATGTTGAAGTGGTGGAAAATGTGAGTAATATCTTTTTAAATGCTGCAGAAAACACAAATAGACATCGAGTTTTGAGGTACAGGGAAATGATTAGAAGGCCAATATGTTAAAAGGAAAACCAGAGCAACCTATGGTGGTGATGCTAAGAGAAGTTATGAAGGATAATGATGAAGCATTGAGGTCTTCAGATGCAAAAAACTGGGAAGCTTCAATGGACAAAGAAATTTACTCACATGAAAAATTTTGTACCTGGAAGCTAGTTCATTTACCAGTTGGAACGAAAAGTAAAGGTGTCTGAAAGAAAACTGAATAATGACATCATCAGTTACAAGCGAAGAGTAGTTGCAAAAGGGTTTTGGCATATACTTGGATTTGATTTTTCCAAAACATTAGGCCTCTTGTAAGGTTTCAAATAATGAGAGTAATATTGTGCATTGCTGTTCATCAAAAATAGAATATTAACCTCTTTACTGTTAAAGTGGCATTCCTGAATGGTATATTGGAGGAAAACATTTACATGTGGCAACCACAAGGTTACAATGATAGTACAGGTCAAATTGCTACAATGTTTGTACAGACTGAAACAAACAGCAAAATACTGGAAAGAGTGTTTGAGAAAAATAATTTAAGAAATTTAATTCATAGGAGATCAGTGCTGATCCATACACATGGATAATGGGATCTGACAGAATGGTTCATGGTTGCACAAAACAATTACAAGAAGACTTTGACATAATGGTAAGTAAAGTGGATTGCTACTTTGGTCTCCAGACCTAAGGGTTTGGTTATTGTTTGAAGAATAATCATACACAAAGATTATTGGCAAGGTATGGTATGATTGATGCAAATGTAATATCATTACCAATTAAACTCAAATGGATTCATGGTGATTCACCGTCAGCTATTGATACTGAGTGTATTTAACATTGGGAACACATCCCTATCTAGCTTACACTGTAAATATTGCTTCAAGTGCCAAGATTCACTTATTGGAGCCTACATGAAACTGGTTAAACAAATTCTTTGATATCTGAAAGGTACAGTGAAGACGGAAGTCAGTTTACGGGAAAGATACGTATTATGAACGTGTAAAACTGACTAGATATTGAACAGCTGGTGTTTTAACAAAGTACTGTGGTGGACCATAATGTGGAAAATGAAACTTCAAAAGTGTGTTGCAAAACCATCAATGGAAACTGAATTTGCTGTCACAAATAAGGTCAACTGGACCATTTATTGAAGGACAGTTCAGTTCCAACATTATGTGTTGATAATCAAAGTGCTATAACATACATAAAAGGTACAGGATTTTGTGTATATTCTAAACATTTTATCAGTGTTACCAGAGAGAAGAAGATCAATGTAGAATGTGTTTATTTATTATTCATGTAAAGACTGTTATGTTTCTGTGTAAGTTTATGTTTCTTTGAGGTTCTTAAGTTAGCTGTTGTCTTTATGCTGCCATGAGTAGTGTGTGTATCTAGAAGACTGAGTAAATCTTTGTTTAAGCTTTATATTTGTAAGGTATTTCACTCCTAACATACTTTGTTCCAGGCCTATGTTAATTATCAAATATACATTTGTATGAGGTATCAAGTGAAAACTGCGAGTTGACTGTGGATTTCTTGGCAAGGAGAATGCAGAATGCTATTCTGGATGACATATTATCGACAGATGTAGAAGAAATGTAAGGTGATCCCTTGGGAACCTGCTGTTGATGTATATTGATGTATATTGCAGACAATATTAATAGTAACCCCAGACATTTTGCAGTAATCTGTTATGAAGTAATGCATTGAAGAAGCTGTACAAATATTCAGCTCGAACCTGATAATGCTTCAAAATGGTGCAAAGATTGACAACTTGATTTAAGCGTTCAGAAATGCAAAATTGTGTATTTCACACAAAGAAAGAACATAATGTCCTATGACTGCACTGCTGATGAGTTACAGTTGGAATTGGTCAACTCATACAAATACCTGGGTGCTGCAATTCATACAGATTTGAAATACAGTGATCACAAAGGCCCAGCAGGTGGTAGACTTTGGTTCATTAGTAGAATACTAGGGTTATGCAGTCAGGTAACAAAGGAGATACCTTACAAAACACTTGTGCAACCCACCATAGAATGTTGCTCAATCAGGTGGGACCCATACCTCATAAGAGAAATGGGTGACCCAAAGGCACACAGAGAAGGTCAGTTTAAATGCTCACATATTTGTGTAAAGTGTGGGTGTCACAGAGGTACTGAATAAACTGAACTAGCAGACACTTGAAAGTAAGATAGACACAAACTATCCCAAAAATACCTACTTACAAAGTTTCAGGAAGTAGATTTAAATGATGAATCTAGGAATATAATACATCCTCCCACGTATCAGTCCCATTAGGGATATTGAGGACAAGATTAGATCAATTACACTGCATACAGTGGCATTTAAGCAGTCATTCTTCATGCATTATATACACGAATTTGACAGGGAAAGGCCTGATAATAGGTACACAGTTAAGTACCTTTCATCATGCACTTTGCAGTGGTTTGCAGGGTATGTAGGTAGATGCATATGTACTCATGTTTAAGAGAACACATTTTGCAGGAAAAAGTAAACCACAAGAAGGCTTGATAGAACGACTGAGCCAGTTAAGGGAGGCCCACTCGGCGGTATTTACAACAGAAGAACTGATTCCAATCATCTTACCTTTCAGTTTTAGAACATCTCTTGGATATTTTTCCGCAAAATATCACCGCCAATATTAACAGTGTCATGTCACTTGAGATGAAACTATCAACTTCAGATAGCTACATAATGAAATACTCAATGCTGGATTCATGTATCACTAGGCAAGATAATTTTTATATGTACTGCATAACACCAGAGATAAATTAGTATTCAATACGTTTCATTTTCATTGTGTTAGCCTGAATTTTCGATTATCTTTCTTACAGTCACATGTATTAATTGTTCTCAAAGACTATTTAAAATATTTGAACGACATGAATATTGCGAAGTTTCTCATCTTCACTCAAATGTGGGTTACGACGTTCTTCAGATAAAAGTTTGTATATATATCTCTCAGTCCAGTCATTTTAGTATCTACAAATCCTGGAAGATATAAATTCATTTATATAACATAATTTTGGCAGAAATTAGACAGATTTATCCTACAGGAATTTGTAGAACGCATTGTGAAATAAGATGCCTTCATTCAAATTGTAAACATTACAAACATTAACAACTTTTAACATGGTCTGAAGATATCTATGTGTGTGAATTAACAGTATGTCTGCATTCAGAAGTGTGTAAACGAAGGTATCTGGTACAATTAAATGTTTTTGTTTTTGTTTTGCTGTCTGAATATTTGAAAAGTAACTTTTTGGAAACTAGCTTTCGTGAATTCATGTATAGAATAAGTTAATGTTCAACAAAGAGTATTCTGTCAGATATGCAAATTGATGCTTTCTCAGCATTATTTTTAACTTACAGAATTTTTTGGTGTCCACACATGTTACATTTAAACACTTCGCAATATTTCGACAAACAGACTCATTGCAATCTACAGGTGATTTCTGATGACTGTTGCTCTGACAGACAGATAGACGGGACTTCTTCAGGGATGGACCAATTCACTCTCTATGGTGTGTGAGGTACCAACATGGTTGAGCTTTCCTCCAGGATTTGCAAATTTGTGGCATCAAAAAAATAAACCACGAATAACAGTGACACATAGGTATCGAAATATGTTTGGATAAATAGAAGAAGGAATACATTGTGATTTGCCAAAGGCGAAGCTTTAAAACCCCAAAAAGACTTAACTGCAAATTGTTCTTCACTACTTCACTTCTTATGGTGACATCTCATCCATGTCGTCGCGACTTCACGCAAGCAGCTGTGCTGCTAGCTTGTTGGTGGACAGTGGTTGGGCTAACATCAGAACTCTGCTTCAGGTTAGCACTGGGAGTGGGTTTATCACACTAACTGTGATGCAGACGACATCACTGCATCTGAGACCTCCTGCAGCATCTTGGCAAGGTGTGACATCTTGTCAGCGACTACAGATAATGAGGTGACTAGTGCAGACAGGTCACAGCAGCTCCTTCAGGGAAACTGGGTGGAGCACTGGTGCAGATGGCGGTTGGAGCATTTCCATTCCTGCTGCCTGCCACTATGTTGGTCTCTTCTGCTTCTCTGGAGCGCCATCTCTAGCACGCTTTTTAGCCCAAAAAGTCCCCTGCTGCGTGCCACTATGTTGGTCTCTTCTGCTCCTCTGGTGCACCATCTCAAGCACACTTTTTGGCCCAAAAAGCCTCTGCGGTTGGAGACAATGTTGGCCAGTTGATGATGGTTGGCCACTCCATTATTCCTTTGCCTGGGCATGGACATCAGGGACAGTGGTTGGCCTTCTTCGTTTTTGGCGTGCTGCACTTGTAAGCTACCATGGCCTTAAACTTCTCACAGCCATGGTAGCTAGCGATGTGTTTGTCTCTGCAGTCCTTGCACTTTGGTGGGACCATCTCTGATAGCAGGCCATGTACCTTACTCTTTTATTGTCCTACATATCGAAAGCATATCACCACAGGTCACCAATTTCCTCTTTCCATTCATCTGTATATTAATCTTGTGGGCAGTTTAGTTGCATGAAATGTTAACTCGATTGTGGATAGTTTTCGCACCTGCCTGCCCTTGCTGTAATTGTAATAGTGTTGTCGATATTTTTCCGAAAGTCTGGTAGTACTCTGCCAGTCTAATGTATTCTACACACCAACCTGAATAGTT
The DNA here is from genome assembly GCF_021461385.2 of Schistocerca piceifrons. Taxonomy (NCBI): domain Eukaryota; kingdom Metazoa; phylum Arthropoda; class Insecta; order Orthoptera; family Acrididae; genus Schistocerca; species Schistocerca piceifrons. Next base: position 345,029,621 of record NC_060139.1, read on the forward strand.
GTTTGGTCGTCTTTTCCAATTAATGATTTTAGAAATTCCGTTGGAGTGCCATCTATCCATCCTGCTTTATTTATATCTCAAGTTTTCCAGAGAATGTTTAAATTCCGACTCCAATACTGGATCCCCTTTTCGTTCCCAGATTCTTTTTCTTCTGTCATGTCGTCAGACATTTGCTCCCCCTCATCGAGGCCCTCACTGTACTCTTTCCACTTATTCGCTCTTTCCTATGTGTCTGACAGTGGAATTCCCGTTGCACTCTTGATGTTACTACTCTCGTTTTAAATTTCACAGAAGGGTTGTTTGACTTTTCTAGAAGCTGAGTCAGTCCTTTTGGTGATCATTTTCTTTTAATTTCTTCACATTTTAGTTCTGCATCTGTATTGCCTTGTCTACCTATACTTCCTTTTATTTCGTTGCTAAGGTATTTATATAGCCATATAGTGAACATTTTTATACTTCCTCGATCAGTTGATTGACCAGTTGAGGTATAGCCACTATTTTTCTCATTGCAGTCAGTTCACGAGCTGTATATGAGAGGGAGTAATATGTTTGCTTACAACAATCAGAAGAACCGTTAAAGAGATCACCTCTCAGCCTCTCTTTTGGCAGCGTATGGCTTACCAACCATATTCGCACAAAACCTCCAGTCTTCAATATATAGCGATATATACCCCCAACAAAGTCAGAGACCTCTGTTCGTTCTCTGAAAATCCCATCTCATTGTGACAGCACTACTCCATTAGTTAGAAAACTGTCTAGCCATTTACCCATGATTGGCTATGAAGAGAGCAATCACACTGAGAAAAAAATAGCCTGAATGGACTTCTAAACATGCATTTCCAGGAAGGTCAAGGGATGTTCTTCTGCATCCCCCAAAACGCATCTGAGCCTGCAGACTGGGCTTTCCCCATGTTACCGCCCTGTGGAAGCACTTCTACCAGCTTCCACCAAATTAGTGTATGGAGCTTGAGTACACATACGTCCAAGTAGATAAAACTCCAATATGCTGATGAAATCGACATATGCACTCATAATACTATCCTATCAAAAGTATATGAAAACCTACTAGTGGATATTAATATGACTTACTACATATATGTCTCCCACTTATGTCATCCTGATTTTGAAGTGTATATCTCCTGTGCTGTAGTTTTTAATGAATCAGCAGCAGCCTTCAGTGAAGCAGAATTTTCTAGTACACTATGTGATCAAAAGTATCTGGACACCTGGCTGAAAATGACTTACAAGTTCATGGCGCCCTCCATCGGTAATGCTGGAATTCAGTATGGTGTTGGCCCACCCTTAGCCTTGATGACAGCTTCCACTCTCGCAGGCATACGTTCATTCATGTGCTGGAAGGCTTTCCTTGGGAATGGCAGCCCATTCTTAATGGAGTGCTGCACTGAGAAGAGATATCGAAGTAGGTCGGTGAGGCCAGGCACGAAGTTGGCGTTCCAAAACACCCCAAAGGTGTTCTATAGGATTTAGGTTTTTCCACTGTTCAATCGTCTAATGTCTACGCTCCTTAGACCAAGTGTGGAGTCGTTTGGCATTTACCGGTGTGATGTGTGGCTTATGAGCAGCCGCTCGACCACAAAAGCCAAGTTTTCCCACCTACCGCCTAACTGTCACAGTACTTGCAGTGTATCCTGACGCAGTTTGGAATTCCTGTATGATGGTCTGGATAGATGTCTGCCTTTTACACATAATGACCGTCTTCAACTGTCGGTGGTCTCTGTCAGTCAACAGACGAGGTCAGCCTGTACGCTTTTGTGCTGTACATGTCCCTTCACGTCTCCACTTCACTATCATATCGCAAACGGTGGACCTAGGGACGTTTAGGGGTCTGGAACTCTAGCGTACAGATGTGTAACACAAGAGACACCCAATCACCAGACCACGTTCGAAGTACGTGAGTTCCATGCAGCACCTTCTTCTGCTCTCTCACGATGTCTAACGACTGCTGAGGTCACTGATATGGAGTACCTGGCAGTAGGTGGCAGCACAATGTACCTAATAAGAAAAACGTATGTTTTTCGAGGTGTCCGAATACTTTGATCACATAGTTTATCCGACAGATGCGTACATGTAAATGTAATGAAATAGCTCACTAACATTCATGGACCCCTTCACTCTTTGTCAGTGTTTTTCAAGTGTTCAGGTGGTCCAGGAATCCCTTCGTTCTTTGTTAGTATTTCAGTTGGCACTTAAGAGGGCATTGTGAGCTTCTATTCCGCAGCACCTGGGAAAACCCAGCTCTGCAACCTCAGGCACGTTTGTGATGGGGTGGCCTGCAGATAGATATTTTGCTATTATTCACAAGGTTGGTCTTCCAACATATCTCGAAAGCACATATCAGAAGCTTTCGGTTTGTGTTGGGAAGACAGGATGCATATTGTTCAACGCCCATGTATTTCCTTAAGTGACATTTAATCGCCCAGTCCGTCTGAGAAGGATAGGTTGCTAGACAAGCTGAGTAATGTCTTTGAGCCAACCGCTACAAGTCTCTACAAGCCAGAGGTCACCTGTTTCACGCTGGGAAATATGCTTCCTCACCTTTGTGAGAGAGACTGGAAGTGCGTTTCTCTTTGCCAGTATTTTAAGCGGCCAGCAACACGTAAGTGTATAGGCTTCCCAGAGCTGCCAGTCAGCAACAAAGCAAGCTGATACTAGCGCAAGTCCGCTTGGGTATTTCTAGCTGTGGTTATGCAGATCAGCAAAAGGAGGAATTCACCTCCTGCACGACGTTCGCATCCAGATATTTCTTACTATTGGTACTGCTTCTAGTGATTTGTAGTCAGTGATGTAATAGAACAATTGCATGTCTCTTTGGCTATTTTAGGTTTAATAGTTACATTTATCTACGTTCAGCTCCAACGTCCATCAATCCTTAATCCTCACCAAATAGCGTATAGCTTACTGGTGTTGCAACCTCACTATAGACAGAAGCCTACAACTAAATATGTACTCTGCAAAACACTGCACAATGCGGACTATGTCGTAGCATTAATTATCGACTGCTTCTTTCCTTTTCCAGTCACATACACAATGATCGAATAAAAATGAATGTTTTTATGCCTCTGTAGATACCTTAATCTCCTCTACGACCGCTACATCAGGAATAGGTATTTTGATGGCGAAGGAAGAATTCTGCTGCACCTTTAGTTTATGAGGACTGTGTGAAGAAAATCTAATACATCTGCAGTTCATCGACATCGAACGATTGTCTATAAGCATGTTCCTCCACGTGGCATAATCTCCTTTATCATATACCAGTGATCGCTAAGCTAGATATACGATAGTATAACGTTATCAGAATTCAGAATCTTCGTTGACTGCATAGTGTTTTGTGTGAAATGGCTCATCTCCATAGTTATAAATCAAAGGTTAAAAACCAAGTTCTTTTTAGCGGAAGAAGATGTAAAGTTTCTTCCAAACGTTATGTAGTCGCACATATCCATTCTGATAAAAAAAAATCTAGCCTTTAATGCGAATCTGAAATCTAGTAGTATTATACAGAAGGCCATTGGCAATAGGGGCAGCTGATGGGCCCTTCAACATCAAACTGTTCTGCTTTAGATAGAGTATTTATATTCCCACTTCATCCATACCAATTGCTCCTAATATACGCCTTGCTCTTGACTATGGAAAGTGGCACGATGTTTCTAGAGTTCATAGGCGTTCCCCTATTAAAGTAGTGATATATGACATCATCCTTCCAGCCAACATGTAGCGCATACATTAAGAAACCAAGCACCTTCAACCTTCAATTCGGATTACATGTGCTGTGTAATGCTTTATATTAAAGTAATGTGACACTTGGCTGCAGGCAGCACTCAGAATTCATTTATCTCCGTGAAGTACACCCCAATACAGAACCTAGTAGCTACTAGCTTACTGGGATGTGCAAGTTACAATTAACTTTTTACTGGATCATATGGAACTGTGTAGCACAGATCTCCATAGTAGTGATCTAAAAGGTGACGAAATGATGTTTTTTAACCACATGGAAGACTGCATACACTGACAGAGTGGTGGTGTTTTATGTCAGTTCCATGCTTCGACACTAAAAAAATTACGATTCTTCAACGCAGATCATAGTGTAATCACAACTAACATATTAAGAGCAGACCTAAGTGTGACTGATGTAGGAAAAAAAGAATAAAAGGATACATTTTAACGATAACACTTCATTCTTCACAATATGTATTAACAAAATATAAAAAATACATCATGAAATAATCGTGTCTCTTACAACATCTTTGCCTTCGACAAAAATGATCTTATTGTAGCTAAAACAAGTCTCTGACACAAAGAAAATGACGAAAGGTAGGTCCACATTTAACCGAAGCAGCAATACGTCTGCATGGAAAGAACAGCACTCCATTTTTCCTGGAAACAGATTTTACACAGCTGAGCTCCCACAGTCACATTGTGTTCTGATGCTGCTTTCAGAAGATTTGATGGAGGTTTGATATTAGCTGCAACCTTTGCAGTAATTTTTGTATCTCTGTTCTGACAAACATTATATACAAAATCCTTACCCTTCGCAAGAAGCACAAACAAGCACTTGTAAAAGCACAAAGGATGTTCAGCCTCTGCGTTACACATCTTAGTGGATTTGAGTTTCTTGCCTATTGCAACAAATAGAGCACCTCCATTTCCCACTTCTCTATCCTTTCAGTATATGTCTAAGTTTTCCCCAAAGATCTCGTTACTGTCAGGTTTTAACTAACTTTCTATGCATAGTATTATGTGAGCTTCAGTGTTTTTTTTCTTTTCTTTTTTTTTTAGTGCTAGTATCAGCTGGCACTTCGTTGCGAGTGCTTTGGTAGCTAATCAATAGGATTTTGATACTCTCATCTGAAGGAGGCTTTTTTTTTCTTTTTGATCTTTCATTGATGCTTCTAGGTTTCCTACAGCTATTGTCATTTGGATTGGACGGAGAGTCACTTAGTCCTAAAAAACTCTTGTCTGTACACTACACACAGTGTAGCTGCCTCTGATATGGAGAGCACATGTGACCCATTTAGGGGGACGCTACAACTCTCAACCCTGTGCCGCAAGTCTTAGGAAGTCTCAGCCTAGCTCATCACAGATCCTTTGGAGTCTCTGGTTCAAGCCTTCTACTCCAACTAAGAACCAGGGGGGCATGATCTGTTCTCAGGACAATTCTGCGGATTCTGAGCTTCGTTGAAACTCTGTGAGCAAGGCTGGTATTCTGAGGCTTCTGTGCTTGTCGGTGGAGTGATCCAAGTATGATATTGGAGCGCAGATAACAGGCATCATTTGTTCCCCTGTGCATCACAATCTGCAACTGATTGTGCCTTGTTCTCTAAATGGCTGCCAGAACAGCCTTTTCAGCATGCTGAATGAGGCTTCCAGGCATGCAGATTGAGTGCACCTAGTGTTCCTGCCCATTTCATGCTGTCTAATCTCTAAGGGGTGCCATTATTCACCGCATATTTGAATATCCACTGATTAGCAGATCCCTACCCCTTTGTGCTCACTGCCCTCTGACACAGGACACAGCATGTTTCCCACATGTTGTGCAAATCTTACTGGCTCAGTTTCGGTTTGAGTGGAAGACAGCACCTCGAAGAAATGGACGAGTAGTGATGAGTCTTGTATTTTCTGCAAGAGAGCCAATATCCATAGCAGAGGATAGTACTTGAGATCCCTGACATACAACTCTTGGTAGCCCTGGGTACACACTCATTTGCAACACCTATTTACGAGTGTTTATGAATAGCAACCAACTCGTCCCCCACCTGAGAACAGTGGCTGTTCTCAGGCGGGCTGCTTTATGCCTGGTGCAACATTTTACAGAGTAGTGAACAAATAACTTACGCCTGGTGCAGTATTTATGGAATAATAAGCAAATAACTTTATGCTAAGTTTGCCGATTCTCTTTTAGTTTATGAGTCTGATATACTACAAGTATTACCAGTAGCGTTTTGGAACTAAAGTGATTTACGACAGAAAATGAGGTATCTATTACGACGATTGAAAACTTGGTATAAGATTTATTGTTCCTCTGAAACGTTTTTCAGAATATGATCACTAAGAAAACTCGACACTAGGATTAATTCACGATAAATGCAGACAATAAAAAGTCTTTTTAAAAGAGAGAACTAATGTGGCTCGATATATTACTTCTTTACAGTAACTATTACTACAAAATAGGTTATACAAAACATTCGTAATTTACAAAAATCATTGCAGCCGTTCGAAACTTCTCAAAAATTTATCTTTTTCACATAAATAGATAGCAAAATTTGGGAACAGTCAGTTGTGAATGAGGACACTGTGGCCAAAGTTTCTGAGGAGCACACTTAAGTTTACAGTTGACGATATACTACTACACAGTATATCACAGTCCTGAAAAGCACAGCTTAAGTCCACAACTGTCACTTTAATACTACACAACATATCACAGCATGCACACGATTTTTAATCAAATCAACAAGCAAAACACGTTTAAATTTTATATCAAATTTTTGTATGATACCTTAGTATTCCAAAGGAATTTATATGGTGCATTGTGATTTTACTCAAAGACATAGGAAATGCTGGGAGCCAGCTTATATGAGTGGTGTATGGTAGGATTGTGACTTGGGCTATCACTAGGTTCAAATGGCTCCGAGTACTATGGGACTTAACATCTGAGGTCATCTGTCCTATCACTAGGCCTAGCAGATTTGGGATTGTTGATTAAATTTTAACTTAACGATCAGTGCGATTTAATCAATTTTTCTCGACAGAAGCTGCAATAAAATATAACTTAAAGAACAAATTTAAAAGAAAAACAAACAATTTTGCCATACCTGAATACATCAATCCTGGCACATTTCCTTTGTGGGTAAACTGCATTGCCATGCTATCAAAAAACAATTCCCTATTGTGTCTCCTCAACAAAACAAATATGTCTTTCTCCACTGACAGAAGAACAAAGTTGCTCAGACGAATTTTTCCTTGTGTTGCCTGTAAGTAAGACTTTATTCGTTTCAAAGCTCAGAAACTCCATTCTTCATTTGCAGAAACAGAAGAAAATGTTAAAATCAGTTCACATATTTATAAACTTCACTCTACACAGCATCAAGTCCATTTGATGTCATATAATTTGCAATGGTTTGAATGGATGTTTTAGAAAGTACTTAAGTGAATATAACACACTCAGTTAATTTTTCAAAAACAGTGGATCGAAATAGGAAACATATGGTTCTCTCAGTTCACAAAATATGTTTGTTGGACAATTTTTTGTAAATGGAATGATGTCAGAAATTTCAACTCTTTCTTTGATTCAAATCTAAATTTAGTTATTAATGCGTTCAGGACTTAACAGAAAACCCTTAAGTACAAGTAATGGGTTTCGTCTTCATGACAGTTTCTCTTTCTAGGCCTTTCTTCATTCTCTTCATCAGCAATGCTCAAGTTACTGACAATATTTCTTCAAATCCTGTGTTTCTGATATTTTGCAGTGTGGTAAAAAATTCATTTACCTTTTCTGTGTAGTAACACATGTCCATACTCTTGTTTTGTACAATTTCAAAAATAAAATCTGAAAATGCAAAAGCTTTATTGAAGAGAATCAAGAAGTTGGTTCGAGTCCTTGAGGGAAGTTGTAGAAAGCCAGGACAGTCCACAGGTTCCACTTAAATCGAAGTAAAGAAACTGATAAGATGACTTCTGTAGTGATGAACAGCGCTTACAAGCCTGGAAGCAAAATTCCACCGTTTAGCTCTGACACTTAGCATTTTCTTTCCAGTAAAGGCTTCAAGAGCATCTGTACATGAGAGAGAATGTGAGAAGAAAGAGGGTAAACGGTTAATAAAAACAAAAAAAAACTTATTGCACAGACTGGGAAAGTATGAGATTAAGTATGTGATTACAACAGTGGACAGAGGTAGCAGCAGGATATTCGATTTTAATTACAGTCTTAAGTCCAGAAAAAGTCTGGCCATTACTGTGGTAGCATCATACGTTTGAGCACTTTTTGGAACACTGTAAGTCATTTACACTCTTTTTTTCATATTCAAATGGAGCACTGGCTGTTTAGTCAGAATTTACACCAGTGAAATGTAGAAATTGTTCTTTGCAATTGCCTTCATCGTCAACATAGCGTAGAATGGTAGATATTTGACTTTTATTGGTGACATTGGTTGTTTCATTGAACATGACTCCAATGAACGTTGTGTTATCAGTATCTGATTTAATCTTATCTCTAGTAGTAATGGCCACAGCATCACTTAGGTCATTTTGTGTAAGAGTGGAGGTCAATCTGAAACGGTAGCTGTCTTCAAATGATGAGACAGCGCCACTTCAAAAACAGCCAGAAAATGTATCAGTTGTATGTTACTGCTTTTATTTAATGACGCCTGACTTTCACTGTGCCCTCTGGTAGAACATTCTTGTTTTGCAAAAAGTACCACTGTGGCAATCAGTCATTTAAAAACATTTCTTTATCCTATTATATGCGCAAAAGGCCAGCAATTTTTCCTGAAAATTCAACAAACAGCCAACCTGTTGAGTACCGAAAGTTTTAAAGCTGAAAAATATATTATATGCACTGTTGATTTCTTATGTTAATCCAAGCAGCCACTGCCCCTCATGATGGCTGACAGAAATGTTGAGGGAGAAGAAACATTTACGATAGATCATATAGCAAAACAGTGATAGCTTTGAAAGGTGTTTATTTCCAACAGCCTTATATGCACCTATGACGTCCTTTGTCCTGGGTCTGAGGTGGCTGTTAACACAGCATTGTGTGAGCCACCAATGGGCAGAGAACGAGTGTGGACTGTCCACGCTCTCCAGTGTTTTGCTCCCTATGCACCCCCATGCATACTTGCGATCACAATGGCGTGCAGCAATGCCCTGGTCACTCACCAGAGACAGAACAGAATGGTGGCTGATGATGTGTAAGTGACTAGGAAGTTTCCAAGTTAATCAGAGGGTGGAGCCTGGCCGCCAGACACCACCTCACCACATCGGTGAAGTTTCCCATGTTCGGCAGCTGCCATGCCACAGGTATGGCGTATTTTAAGCTATAACTTAACGAGTTAATCAGCGGGCGGGCAGACTGCAGATCTACATCATGATTCCATAGCTACACTTCTGACATAGTCCTACAGAGGGGAGGATGATTGGGTTTGCTTCATATTACTCGTCCTGTCAGCTTTTCTAGCTCACTCCACATGGGTTGCTAGGCTAAGTTAAATTTGCAAGGTGTGAGTTTCTTAGTAGCATGGAAATGCTCCAAGTTACAAAATATTACCTCATTCCTGGTCACACTGTTTTGCAGCGTTAGCTGTTCTACACAGTTTGGTCATGACCAGAGTCACAAACCCCATATGGTCAGAGTGTTTTGACATAATGCCAGCAATACTGGCCAGTGGCTTGCTCAATTAGTACACCACCAAGCTGGCCTCCCCTGCTTGGCTATTGCTGAATAAAATATTAAAAATTTACAATTCACGTGCTGAACTCATGAGGTGACCCACATGGGTTTTCTTTATCCACTACTAACATGAGCTTACTCTTAAAGCGCGAGCTTACTCTTAAAGTGCGGTCTCTAGAATCTCTTTAGAATACAATCCTTCACCCAACGCTTATATTAGTTTTACTTCTATCAACTGTACCTTTGGTGCATGTTGGCTAACCACTCAACTGCCAACGGATGTATTAGTGGCTCTGGTACACTATGCACATTTGCATTTATTACAAAGTAAAATATACAAAAATACACAGTACAAATATGACACAACTAGTAACTAAAAGGCTTATCGATAGAATTTTGCGCTGACGATTTTCTTGATAAATTTGAACTTTTTAAATTGTCTGTTCCACTGAAATTTTTCACTGCTGTAATTTGATAAGTTTGTCCAATGAAGGTGGCAATGAGGGTGGCATTAAGGTAAGTTAAATTTTGGTTAAGTAGTACCCTCCATGTTCCTTCTGGACAATACAAGGGATTCTGCATGAATGTCATGACAGTGTGCCAGTGAGTATAGTCAGAAGACGGAAATGCTTCCCAACTCACATGTCATACCATTAACGTTTACACTGCTTCCATGTAACTCTAATTTTCTCAACCCCTCAGGTTTCCCTTTTACACAGCAATTTGTCAACACAGTTTCTGGCGAGGAGACTGAGTACAGTCAATGAATCCCTATTTTTGGAGGTACGACTGTGTGGACAAGATTTCCTTTTCGCAACTTGTCTCATTCGTTTTTCCTGAAAAGATACATCAGATGTCCACATATTAGGCTGTGCCAGTCTGCCTGGATAGACAACAATAGCCCCTTGAGTGCACATCTCAGAATCCGCTAACGACATAACTACATTAGCGTCTCTAGTATCTGAAATCAGCAACACCTCCTGCATCCTTATATGTAGCCATTTCCTTATCATCTAGGATGTCCCCATGAACTCGTCACACAGGGAAAGGAGCCATCCATCATCCCCTCCTTCCGTTTGAATCGAGTAACCAACGCCACGTAGAAAACAAGAAACAACACCACAAGAAAAAAAAAGGAAAATCCACGTGGCAATGATATATGAAAAGACTAGATCCATCTGAACACAACACAATTTAAGAATATCCATAATACAAGTATAAAGAATAAATCTAACCCAACAGAACATTGCAAATAATCTAACAACATAGCTAATTACTTGTCCTTAAAATATAAGGCATGTCAGGTACCTTGCACTGTCTAACCACTACACATTCTCTCTTTCTGCCTGCTGTACCTTTGCGTACAGGGTCGGTCACAGAAAATTGCGGTAACATCCATCATACCTTTAAATGCATTTACCCGACTGACCCAAACGATAGACGTGCTAGTAGGAAATTAAACCTTTACAGTAGTCAATAAGGTCCTCTCCACGATCCGATATGGTCTATGATATTTGGTCAAGAACTTCTTCACCTTTTCCTTCAGTGTACAGGGATTAGTAACCAATACCCACTGCCCTACACGATATTGTGGCAGCTTGCTCATGCACCTATTCGGTTTTTTTCTGGCATTCCACAGCCTCTATGTTTTCCTTTTGCTTGCTTCTTCATACCTCCCGTATTCTTCTCTCAACCGTCTTTACTGATTCGCAATCCGGTTCCAACTTAAGATTTAAAACGTTGAAGGGGTTGGTATCTTCCTTCTGTGCGCCGCTTCAAACGATGACATGCCTTTTCCTGTATGAACGTTTGAGTTGTACCCATAACCACATATGGAAGATAGATGTCCCAATCATCATGTCTAGCATTCACGTAGAAGCTTAGCATTTTCAAAATGGTCTTACGATCATACTCTGCCATACCACTGGTTTGAGGATGCAACGGGTTCGTTCACAACTCCCCAATGCATAACACATAGTATAGCTCTTTCATAATTTCTGAAGCATAGTCTGTATCCGGATCTGTGACTAAGATATCAGGCATTCCAGACTTCAGTACCCAACTGTTAACAAATGTCTGTGCCACAGTACTGAGCTGTTGGTCTGGAATTGCTATCATTACTAGAATCCCTGAAAAATGATGATCATAAATACATACATACTCCCTGCAGGTGTTTTCTTGAATGGTCTGCAAACGTCAAGCCCAATCTTTTGAAATGGCTTCAATGCCTTTTGTGACATCTGTAAATGGATTTTATAGTACAAAATATCTGCTCTCTGTGTGTAAATTACGTGGCCTCTGACATACTGCTCCACGTTGCGATTCTTAATTCTCCATCAAAACTGTTCTGAAACACGCCTATCTTTGCTCGTTGGCCAACATGACCTGATAACACATGGTTATGAGCTTTTTGTAACACATCCTTTTGAAAGGTGCCAGGACCAAGACATGTAGCCCATATTTGGTGACTGTAAAACAAATCCTCATGTACGATAATGTGTGGCTGTGACTTAAAAGAATGGTGATCTTTAACCTCTGGCTGTGTTTGTTGTCAATTCAACATACTGTTGCCAATGTACGTAACATGGTTACTTGCGACTCAATATGTCTGTGTTCTTGTGTTCTCTACATCGGCTATGGATGACCTCAGATTCAAACTCACTAAGCTTGAAAGCCCAGTGTGTTAGACTACTAGATGGGTCTTTCAGACCAGGCAACCATTTCGATCCCGTTTGATTAGTCACAACCTTAAATCTTCTACCAAACAAGTAACAGTGGAAATGTGTGATACTGTATATCACCGCTAATATTTCCTTTTCAGTCATCAGGTAGTTATGTTCCGCTTTATTTAACTGCCTTGAAGCATACCATACTCTACTGGATGCTGTTGTCCATTAACCATCTGACCCAAAATACAGCTGACTGCTTTTTTAGAAGCTTCGCACGAGAGGACGAACTCTTTTTCAAAGTCGGAAAGACCAGTACCGGATCCGAAAACAATGCCTCTTTCAATTTCTCGAACGACAACTGCCACCCCTTTGTTCACTGAAACTTTATACCCTTCTTGAGTAATCTGTTCGAAGGTTTGGCTATTTTTGCAAAATTCTTTATGAATTTATGGTACTAATTACACAAACAAATGAATTACTGGTTCTGTTTGGTTGTTCGTGGCGTTGGAAAATTCTGAATTGCCTCCATAAGACGAGGATCAGTCTCATACCAAGTTCACTAATTACACGTCCCAGACAGTTAACTTGAGTTTGAGCAAAATGGCACTGTTTTGTCCACAACCCACTAAAAACAGCCTCCAATTGTCCCACATGCTGTGGTATGTTTTTTGAAAAAATTATTATGTCATCTAGATAAACAATACAGGTTGTAAAACACTATCCAGTAGCTGTTGAAAAGTAGCAGGTACATTCTTTAGACCGAATGGCTATGGTGGTGATGTCCACATGGTGCCATAAACACTGTCTTTGCCCTAATCTCAGGTGCTACTTCTAACTGATGATCACCACTTTTGAGACCCACTGTAGTAAAATAATGGCACTGACCCAAATTATGCAAGGTCTCAGCAATATTCAGGATTGGATAAGCATCCGCAACATTCTGAACATTCAGAAACCTATAATCAAAACAAAACCTGTATGTCTGCATGCTATCTAATGATTTCTTAGCCACAATAACTATATTTGTGTTCCAGGAGCTGTTACTAGATTCTGTGATCCCATATCGTAGTTGCTGTTCAATGAACTTCCCCATTAATGGCCGTAAATGTCTTGCTGTGTGATACAGCTTCCTATAAATCAGTGCACTGTTCCCTGTAGATATATGGTGTTGAGTTATCAGAGTTACTGGTAATACCGCACCTGTAGAAAACAAGTCGCTACAACAATATTTCTTCTACAACTATGTGATCACTACCTCCAAGTGACCCGCCTTCTTGTGTAATCCTGCTGCATTAACAGTTTGCTTATGGCTTCTATCCAGACCCCACCTATCGAAGTCTTCTTCCTGTAATACTTCCAGTGTCGCTATCACTATAGGTTTTTATGGTTAACTTAACCTCTGCCCAAGTAGTTTATACAAACTGGAACCACATATCCCCATCAACATTATTTGCATGTGCTGTGCTTCTGTGCACAGAACAGCGTGAACCATTCAACTTTTCTAGATAGCAGCTCAACCACATACAAAGCCCCACAAGGCAAATCGATACTCACTGAAATCCAAATTAATTTTCCTGTACTTACTGGTATTTTATGCTGTTGATCAATGTTTAACGAATTCGTCTACAGTTTGGTTGGCATCACCTTTATGACAAGTGAGCCTTGCGATATCGATTCTTTTGCAATTGTGTCACCCAACTGAAATATATTTTCACTGAGCTCAACCATGAATTGCTGAAGATGAATCCCAGCATGATGTTTGTCAAGAGAATCTAACCTAATATTTACTGAATAGCCTCCACCAACGTATGCCAAAATTTCCATATGCTCTGTAAACTTAGTTTTATCACTGGTAAAATCAAGTACTGTCAACCTCAGTGACTCCACACTGTTATGACCAATCTCACATAACTTATATCGTGGTGGCTGAAGTCTCCTGCTACTTATCAGGTCCATAATGAGAACAGACAAGATACTTCTCTGCCATATCACTCACTCAACCCACTATTCAATAGTCCACCTATGCACTTTTACAGTGTTAGGGTCTATCAGGACTGCTCTCGATGGTTGAAGCATTCCCTTTGAGTTTAACAGCTGCTTCTCCTGACAGTATTTCTCTTTCCTCCACTTCCAACAATCCAATGCTCTGTGGCCCACTTCCCCACATGAGTAACACTCTGGTTGCCTACACTGTTTCTGCATATGGGTCCTCAAGTCCGCACCTGTAACATTTAACCTCCAATATGAATACATGGTGGTCTATCAGTTGCTTCATGGCAAAATCTATTTCCTCCAACTGTGCTGCCATTCTAACAGCTGTTGTTAGATCACTGGCATTCTCAATGTGAACTCTTCATGGCATTTATATGGGTAGTCTGTGCAAGAAAACGTCTACTGCGTTGTTTTCTGCTTCCAGCAGTAACACCTTAGTAGCTTCTGCATTCTGGGTAGGCTTTACGAATGCTTTCTGAAAATGCTTCCACCAACTTACTACGTTTCAAACACAAAGTAGTGAGCTCCTTACGAAAAATCTGTGTGCTATTTTGTTTTTGGTAATGCTGGTGTAGTCCAGTGACCAACTGCTGAACGACTTTGTTTTACAGTCTTACACTCATCTTGGCTCCTTCTGTTAAATGCAAGTTAGCCACATAATGGTTACTTCGTCTGGCCTACTGCTCATTGCACCACTAGCTTTAGCATCACTGATGAATATAGACACATCTTCTGTTATTTTACCCGAAAAGGTACAACAAGTGCCGCTACTGCTGGATCAAAAGAAAAAAAAGCTGCCCCTAGCTTCACCTTATTTTCCTCTAACTGGGAGTGTGACTGAACCCGAACAGCTTCCAAAGCCTCAAATCTATGGAGAGTTTCTCATGCTACCGCTTCTAGCAAGAATTTTCCTCTGTTAATACCGGCACTTACTCTGTTAGACTAGCAAATGTCTCTGTAGTAGTATTGAGACGTGTGTCTACCACTCTGTGAAGTTTACTCCTAGTGTAATTAATTCAAGAAACACAAATAACTAACTAATGCATTCGATGCTCAAAAAACCTTATAAATTACTTTTTCTGGCATTTCATCCTCCATCTACACTCTGTACAATGACTATCTAAATGACCAATATGCCTAAATATAAATCATGTGGCTGCTGCAGCCTTAGTGCACTGCAATCCATTCCCTGCAAGACTGCAAAACTGACAGCCACTGATATCAGACTACCAGGCCTACTATTACCCTAAAACAGTCATAAGTCCAGAGATCCATGTGGCTTCGCAAACATGACCTCAAACATAATCTATCCAGTACCTGCATAAATTAGATCTAGCAACTGAGAATAGACACTGAATAAACAAAGTGAGACTCACTGCACACCATTATGCTGAGCTAATACTGCTGGACAAGAGATATGTCCAACATCACAGCTCATACATAATTACGAAAGTACCCAATCTTACTATTCAATACCAAACCATTGAGTTTGAGTGTCGAGAATTACCCAGCAAACACTTCTCTGATCCGACTGTAGTGTTTGCAAGTTGGACAAACACTTCACAACACAATACATTATGTTATGAAGTGTAACAACCACTTACTGGTGGCATCTGTAACGATCAATCCTAGTTTGGCCCATTACCCTTCATAATGGGTGAGGGGGAGGGTAGATTTACGCCAGGGTGTATAACAAAACGGTGATAGCATTGACAGGTGTTTATTTCCAACAGCCTTGCAAAGGACAGTGACTGTCCCTGGGGACTGATCAGTGTATATGCAAATCAAGCCATTTGCTGAATTTGCCGATGCCTCATTGGCGCCTACGATGTCTGCTGTCCTGAGTCATGGGCGATTGCTACCATGGTGGTGGGTGCACTGTCAGTGGGTGGAGAAATAGTGCAGCCCACCCAGGCACTCCGGAGTTTTGCCAGCTATGCACCGCTGCATGTACTTATGGTCCCCCCATCATGAACTTGGGTGTAATTGCTGACACTAGACGTTTAATGCCAAGAAGTAATGCCCCAGTCACACGCCAGGCGTAGACTGGGATAAGGAACCGATGATGTGCAGGTGTAAAGGAGGCTGTGAGAGTGTGCCTCTCCCAGCCAGATCGTAGACCGCTTGCAGTCTGTCGACCGAAGTTCCTCAAAGGACAAAAGCATGCCACACACTGGTTCTCCACTTTGGTAAAGTTTAGCAAGTCCTGCAGCCACCACATCACAGGTCTGGCGCATGTCATGCCTGAATTTAATGAGCTAATCAGTAGGCTGGCATCCATCAGGTCTTCTTCATCAAGGGTTCATCGTGGTTTCTCTGAAACTCAAAAGCGCATCATTCTCTTCAAGACACAGACAGAATGGGCGCACAAGTGAATTCCTTGAGCCTCTAATCGATTATTTATACCCTTATAGCTGCACTTCTGATGAAGTCCTGCTGGAGGGGAGAAGGGGTGGGGGTTGCTTCATATTACTCGCCCTGTCAGCTCTTCCTAGCTCGCCCCATACCAAACATCGGTTGTTAGTCCCTGTCAAATTTGCAACTTATCTGTTTCTCAATACCTCACAAGTGTTCCGAGTTATGAAATGTTACTTCATTCTTGGTCACATTGTGTTGTGGCATTAGCTGTTCTATGTGTGACTGATGTTATAGATCCCAGCCAGCTCGAGTGTTTTCACATAATGTCAACAGTACTGCCCAGTAGCTTACTTGATTAGCACACTGATGAGCTGGCATCTTATGCCTGACTGCAGCTAGAATAAAACTTTAAAAATTTCCATTTCGTGTGCCAAACTTTTTCAGGGTGTAGCAATGGTAAATTTATGAAACAAATCTTATTCCATGGCGTTTTATCAGTTACAAACAACGAGCATGACCGGCAATAAAGTTTATTTAGTTCACATGAAATAGATGGATATATATACTTATCATATTTGTTTGTATTATTATAATTCCTTTTGTAAGGGTTATTATTCTTATCCTTTGCTCACACTGCAAGTGAAAAAGAGCTTGAGTAGAGCTTCCATGTTTCACAATCACTAACTTATTCTCATATACCAACTGTGAGAAACGTCCTTTAACTAATCGGATTTTTTACACATTGTTAATCCATTTCGAAGAATTAGCGCTAGCGACTGTCTTGATACACTGCATCCTATGAAATTAATAATACTAATACTAATATATTTGCTGAGGACGATGGCACAAACATGCTCTTTGTTGCTTTTATCTACATGTTTTATGCAGAATTCCAAAAGCATGTAGTGTCCATTCAGCACATTTTGGAGATGCTCATGTGTGTATGGCGACATGGGACTCTGAAGTCGGTATGTTATTCCTTCATTCCTTTGCCTTACCTCTCCTTCTCTGCATTTGTACTGAAGGCTGTTGCAATAAGAATCCAAAGCACAGTTGTCCCCTCTGTACAATGGTACAGAATGAGACATGTTCCACCCTATATGCTAATTCTTCATGAGGAAAACTGGCTGGTATTGCATTTATTATTGATATTACTTATTAATTTCTAATTTACTTTAGATATGGGCTTCGGTGATAGGTTTCATAGCCCACAATATATGCCACTGGTTTACATGCATAACTAAATAAATGTGTGAATTACTCAGATTTTGCAAATTATGTCATTTTGTACCCATTTTTATACTAGTGTGCCAAAGATGAACACTGTAGGTTGATATATCTCACATAAACGACATGTGTACATGTATGCCTGTGTGGCGAACAGGTTCAACACACATCACATCACAGGTCTAAGTTGGTCACATCAGCTGCTCTTCTGCTTCATTATCTATAGATTATACTTCATCTTGAAATATTAGTTATGCAAGTGGCACTGGTCTACGTACTGGGACTAGGCCTTCAGACAGAGTACCTGCCACTGGGAACCTCCTGCTGAAAACAAATATCTGTGTACTAATATTTCAAAACGAATTTCGAAAAAAAGTATTTAGATGAATATAAATCATGGTTAGTTTTGTCACAACTGAAACAAGGCCTATTTTGCGAAGTATGTCCTCTTTATGTGCCTGATTTTAAGGGTAATTATCATGGAGGAATGAAGCTAAAGAAGTAGTGTTCATACGCCTAAAAAATTCTCTAAGTGTTAAGAAAAGATGATGACTTGAAATGCATAGTGGCAGTCTGTTATCATGTGCTAAAGAGCTGCAGCACACTGTAAATATCGCACCAAAGTTATACCATTTCTACTTAAATATGAGCCGGAAATCACACTAAAAGTACACCATTTCTCTTAGAATGCGTGATGGTATGCAGATGAAGTAGACAAAAGCAGGGTTTGTAGCACTCTCTCTGTGATAACTGGACGTTAGTGTCGAGTTCTGAAATAATGGTCAGTCACGCAACAGTCAAATCAGAGAATAGACGCTACTGTCAGTTTTTGATCGTACATGCTCTGATATCATCCTTTCCAGTGCTACGAGTTATATGTTGCTCACAGCATCAGGTCAGAATTTTTCTTTGAAACTGTGCATAAAGTACTGCGCAAGCATAAAGTATGAGGGAGATTTTAGAGAAGCAGTTGTTGCAACGGCGCTATAGGTGAATGGTCAAGCACACAGATTGGCAATTTGTCATCTTGAGTTCATATTTAGAGAAGGAAAATAAAAAAGCCATAGTATCCAAAAGATACAGCTCAGAACTCAAGAACTTTTTACAGATAGCCCTCCAGGTGGCCTTCAAGAAAGCCACACAACATGTGTGACATCACCACATACCCCCACCCCTAGCACATAGGAGCCCAGCCGAGGGAAGGCCGCAGCCTGGCCGTGCCCCACTTGCACAGTCCCTTCCCCTGTGAAACGTCAAGAGTGCAGTGATTTAATGTCATCTGAGTTTTGTTTTGTGATAGTGCAATTAGAATGTCATCCCCATTGCTAGTTAACAGTGAATAGCAGAGAAAGGACAAAGCAAAAGGAAAAATTAGTGTTCCATCTCTTCCAAAAAACTGTGACAGGCTCCATTACATTTTCAACGAAAAATCTGGTGCTTTATTAATTTCCACATGCTTACATTATATCTGTGTTAAAAATATTACTAAGCTAAAACGCATCCATAGAGAAAGCTAAATTCTACTTTGAAATATGATGTCTAGTCACCCTAACATGAGGTGGCTATTAAATTACACCTCAACATACATTTCCCTATATTTGTTTTATTTATGTCTCATTATGTATCACAGTCTCTCTATCAAATTCTTAATAAAGTTAAAACTGTAAGCCATATTACAACCTTAAATTGTTATTTACTTGCATTGCCCCTAGGATAAATGTCTGTCACATTTTCCACGTCAAATATGGACCTCAAAACTTATGGAGTGAAGTTCTCCAAAAATCAAAGATTCCACTGCAAATTGCCAACAATGTAGATTATTGACCTACTCCCATACATTTGTGTTCCATAAAAACTGTATTCTAGTCACACAAGATCATTTATTTGGTGACATTAACCATAAAAAACTCATACACTCTCAGGAAAGAAGTCAATAAACATGAGCTTTAGAAAAAGACTGAAAGCCTTTCAAAAACATAAGCAAGGAAAAGTATCCTAAAACCAAAAGCAAAATGAGCTCTAAACACTGACAAGATATTCAATGACAATGCAATACAAGAGCACACTTTAAAAGGAAAAACTAAAGCGAAAAATAACATAACATTTCTTAATAATTTTTGTATTTATGTACTAAATTGAATAAGGTGTTATGAATGTTAAAAAAAGAAAAAAGCAATGTTCAATTCCTGCTCCTACCAAAATTTTTTTCATTTTATTTTATTGCTCGCAACATTAAGCTACTGATTAGAAAATTTAAACATATTTCAGCAGTTCAGTTCATATATGTCAAATTAAAATACTGTAGTTTGGTTAAAATTACTACCCCTGTAAATCAAGAGGCTGTGGATGATGCTAAAATAAACAGGTGTAGTAACAAATCTAGCGCAAACTTTTTCTATAGGTTATCTGCCAAAGAGGCCCTTTTCCAGTAGAATTTTTTGAGGGAAAAGTGAGATTTAAAGAATTAGGTATACCTACACCAAATGTAAATATAACAGGAGGGTGTGGGACGAGGCTTGCCAATGTGGTTCAAACTATGTGTTTAGAAGCAGGTAGATGCTCTTTTCATGTTCCTAGAATATTTCGTCTGAGTGGACTGTAGGATGAGGTAAAATGCCCTCTAAAGATCTATGCTAGAGTATGTGGGCTTATTGGGCAGTAGCTGATGTTATGGCGTGGTAGCCTATCAGTGCCTGCAGTTTAGCTCAGTGTGCTCTGCCTAGAGGGTGGCTGCCCTCTTTAATAAAAGAAAATGAGTGAAATTTTCAGCAATGAACTTATGGAGGCGTCATGTGACATCTGCACAGACCAAATGACGAAAAAAAGGATAGATGCAAAAAACTGATAGCAATAAAGCCTGGTAATGGAAGGATCTTTGATACAAATCTCCAATAGGATAGTCAAGTGCATTGACTGTCAATTTGTCGGCTGGGGTTCAATTCCCATTGCAACTAACAATTTTTCATTTTATTTTATTCTTCGCAAAATTAACAATTAATTGCAAAATTTAACCATATTTAAACAGATCAATATACATACATAAAATTAATTTATTCAATTTAATTATGATCACTACCATTGTAAGTCGAAAGGTTATAGGTCACCAAATTGTAGCGCACTGGAAGAGGTTTGCATGAGCAGCCACTGGGAATGTGACAGTAAAACAGTGCATCATCAGCAGGCTTTAGTACATGCTAAGTACTTTCTGGTTTCTTACAAAACGCAATGAAATCCATTGGAAGTCAAGTGCACAGATGTATAATGAAATGAGTAAAAGGAAACCGTAAAAAGTTGTCATTTACTTTGAAAAAGTCATGTTTCTTGAGAGACCGAACATGTGTGCCTTTAAGAGAGTGTGATGATAATGGTTCTGTTTTCTCAAAAGAACCCAGCATGTCAAATAAAATTAACTTTAAGGAACTGATGAAATTTCGGCTCAAAGAATGCAGAGACACTAAATTAACTGCAGAGTACAGCTCCAACAGTAAAAAAACATTCATTTCTTAGTAAAACTGTACAAATGACTTATGTGAATGCTATGGCAATGAAATTATTTCGCAAATGTTGCACCGAGTTCAAAAAACAGTACCGGTATTGGGTTTGAAGGAATCACTGATATCAGTCAGAAAACTCAGATGACCATTGTGCTAAGATATGTTTACCAAGGTATAATCAGAGGAGTTTTCACAGCTTTGGTCACTCTGTGGGAGCCAGAAAAAATATTTGATAGTAAACTCCTAAATTTTACCTCAAATGTAAAGTAAACGAAAATTTATCTTCAATTTCTTAAAGTGACAGTGCAACAGGAGTGCTGTGCAAAACCTAGGAAGTGATTTTGCGCAGTGCGGCACATCTGGGGTGGATGTCAAACTGCGCAACTCTGTAATAACTAACAGGTTTTGTGCTATGTTGGTGCATCAAAAGAAATGGCTCCTTCATGCTTGCTTTCGAAGGTCTTTCTAGTTTTCCACTTTTACTGACGCACGTGCAAACACACACACTGGAACATTGCTACACACCTACAAATACTCTGCTCCTTTCTGCACAGTTTTCCCTGCTCTGTGGCTTTATGTGCTGCTCTGTGTTGTGTGTTCGTACATGGAGCAGTGCTGTGCTTTGCAGCAATACTGGTGTGGTCATGGTGTAATATCGTTCTTACCGTTTAAATTGTATTTCTTTGGAGGTATTAGTCTCAAATTCATTGTTTTACTAATATAATTAATAAGGATATTGCTGTTTTATTCTAACTCTATTTATTTCAAAATGAGTATCATTGTAAATTAAGTGTATTGAAAGTAAAAGTTAGATAAAAATTTTAAGTACCTGTTCAAGACTTTACAAATACTATTTTAAAAATATAAGTCTATAATATATTTATGATGTAAACTGAAAAAAATTTAAATGCCAACAAAATAAAAACTACAGTTTTAAAAGTGTTTCATTCTGATCTCTGTTTATTAGCTTTTCATTTGTTTTGCAGCTCTTTGTTGACAAGAGACCTACAGAGATGGGTCTTCATGTTAACAGTTACATAAATGAAGCTACTTAGAAAAATGCAGTAAATACTACACATTTCTAGAAATTTAAAACTTTTTGTATAAAATAAAGCAAATTTTTGAACTTCATTGATATTTTTAAGTATCAAAACAGCTTAAAATAACAGTTTATGAAGAATTTTTCCTTAATGTTACAGGGGAGGACCCCTTGATCTTCTTTCTCTTCTAGGCAATAGCCTCCACCCTCCAAATTTCGTTAATGCACCACTGTCCAACATCCAGGTTTTAAGGCCTCAGCACCATATTAACCTGTTTTGGGCGTTTGCATCAATGATTTGTGGTTTTGAATTCCAGCTAGCCCTGCGATTTCTTGCTTCTGGAGCTCCCTTACTGTTGTAATGAACTGAGAAAAAGGAAAGTGTTTTGTATTATTTATCTATTTATTTGCTGTTTTTTTCTACTCTGTTATCTAGATGCATGAACATACCAACTGTTACACAAGAAATAACATGAATATAGCGTGGAGGCTGGGGACGCAGTTCACAGCCAGATGTCGCCACCTCCATCACAGACTGAGGCAGCTGCATTGATAGTTTCAAGAGTGGTATGACGGAAAGGTTAATGGCCAATGTACGTAGGAAGCTGATCTGAACATGGAAGCAGTCACCAGGAATCACCTGAAGGAGACTACAAATCTGTTTGTCAAAATATCATGGAGAATATACGACATGACCCCAATGGACATCCGAGAATTCTAGTAACTTTTTAGGTGGTTTCTTTGTTTATGTGGAACATGTTCTCACACTTAAAACTTTGCGAATATTTAATACTACATTGTAAAGCTATGACTGTAAGAACGGTAATAATGAATGATTTATCTGTGATTTTTACTAAAGTGTGTAAGAAATAATGCTGTTTATATGATGGTTCCAGACAGAGCCAGCTGTTTAATGCAGTCTACACTACATTTGATAATGTGACAATACAAGATTACATGACAAGAAAGCTGATATTTCATTGTTTAAGTGGTAATTGTACTTGGAACTCTACCCAAGCAAGTATGATGTGAAATTATGTGCTACAATAATTGTATGTAATTAATTACAATTTTCAGCATAATTTTTATCTGCAAGTAGGAGGGTATATCAGACTCCTCTCATCTTTTGAAGACCTTCACAGTGCTTTAAAATTTAGCATGTTGTTCAATTTAAAAGGAGAGCTATAATTGTTCCCAAATATTACTTCATACAAGAGTTAAGGAGAATATACATACAACAAAATTACATTTCGTCAAATACTATCACTTGCAGAAGACCATGTTCCAATGTTTTAAATTGTTCACATAATAAAAGGTGTATTACGTCTTACATGACACAATAAATAAATAAACAAATCTTATAGCATGCAGCAGAGGTATATAACACACTCAAGTTTTATAAACAGAAAAAGGAAGGTGTTGCTATATACTGAAATTGTTTGTGCTAATAAACCTAAGCCTGTTACTCTATGGACAGGATCTGAAATGGTGAGAATTTTTCTGCTTTGTAATGCTACCACTGCAACCAAAATCCATTCAAAGTGATTTAGAACATAAACAAAAAATATCAACCTTTCATTGGAAACTTGGAAGGGTTCAGTTCAATACTCCATGTAGTAAGTCACTGCAGAAGACTGGACTAAATAAAATATGTGTGCATACTTATCAGGAATAATGGTGTCCTAATGCTTTCACAGAGCAAAAATCTGGGATGTATTGTTTACTGATTCCAAACAGTCTTTAAAGAGATTATAAAGTTGACTTAGTAATATATGAAATTCGCATGCACCATGTAGTCAGGAAAATGGATTGTCAAAGTTGCTTATTCAGTGATAAATACAAGAGAAATTAAAGAAGGAGACAACCAACTACTACAAGATGAGGAAAAAAACGTAGTTCTTCCTAATACCCCCAAAAGTTCTTTCTAATGTTGCACACCAGATCCAGTTCCTGGGTGCATGCATAAATTTTTAGAACTATTACTTTGAGCACACGACAAAGAATCAGATCCAGATCATACTCTGTGTCACAAAATTAGTATCTGGGGCCACAAAGTGCGGCAGTGTAGCAGAAGCGAAGCTGCTACTCATAATATAGTTCCACACCAAGCCAAGCTGTAGTCAAGGAGTGCAATGGTGCGGTATGACAACACCTGATATATCACTTCAGCAAGCCTTGCAGTACTGAGCCATAACATGTGTCGTCCGACCTCACCTCTTCCATGGCGTCCTAGCAATGATAAAAAGTATGAAGGTAAGGGGAACTGACCATAATTCAGATACCACAATGGGGATAAGTCCCCTGTCACTTCAGGATAATGATGGCCAATGAGTACATCGCCAGTCACAATGACCCTCTTTCAGAAGACTCAGTATCAGTGTCTGCATCTGTGATTCCAAGGGAATGACAGTCTCGCTAGTTACAGGACAACTTGGTTGGGGAATCGTCATGTGCTGCCTGCTGCGAAGAGAAGACTTTACCTCCAACCCCACAGCAGCCAACTGTAGTGGAACTTAGTCGCTGCCACTGCTGTTTGGGCACCTCCATGACTAATAGAAGGTGTTCACGAAAGCCTGGTGAAGGGCCATACCTAGTGACTGTAAACTACTGCCTACAAAATGTTGGGTGAGACAGTTAAGTATCAACTCCCTGGCTGTATGTAGTATCGTCTTCCTAGCTGTATGCTGTGTTGCCGATTTTGGTCTCAGGCTTCCACCTCTATGCCTCTATGACAATCACCGCCTGTGATACGTTTTTGGCATCAGCTTGAGCACACGTCCGTCTTTGAGAGCGCAGAGGTTGGCCACATGAGTTACTGGCGAGGCACAGAAGGCCCACGCCTACAGACTCCTGTTCTAGAAACCTGCATGACATCGCAGTTGAGTTCTGACCTGCACAAGACCTGTAGCCAATAAAACGCTGTATCAGCATGCCTTGTCACATTCAAGTGAGCGATTCAGCATACCTTTCACCGCTCCAGAGAAGGTAACCTGTACTGTAAAAACACAAATAATAAACATGTTTCCAGACAATACCATTTAATTGACACTTAGGGAATATGGCAGCCACCCACACAGCTCGCAAGCACGGCCTCCTCCACTTGTAGTTTAACCACCTTACGTGCTTAACCCCATGCCCACTAAAATTCGTGACCCCAGGGGTGACCACTACAACTGGTGTCTAGAAGGGGGCCTCATGATGACGTTGAAGCAGCAACAGCTGGAGTCCAAAATTGCTGATCATTACTACAGCTGTTGGTCAGAAGTGAGCCTCACACAGCCACTGCTACAAGTGACACAGCCATGACCAGTGCCAGTCTCTGATGTTGCTGTGATCGCCACAGCATTTTCACTCACCTTGCAGTCAGTGCTTTGCACAATGCAGGGTGGTGAGTGCGAAGCATGTTGTTTACCTTGCAACTGGCCGTTTTGTATAATTCATTGACCGTGGTGGGTCGTAGGGATGGGTCAACCTTGTGGCTTGTCTGGTTTGAAGGTTAAGTGTCGTGAGTCATATTTAACTCCTGTCAGGTTGCACATTTTGCAATATTGTTGGGTACTAATTGCCATGCACAAAGGTGCTGCCAGCTATATGCTTTACTTGTCGATAATGGAATCATTTGGCATGAGACTGTAGTGAACACGAATGGGCTACAGTACACTGTAAGAACTAGAGTAACTTGCTGTATATTGTGTACTATATAGGTGAATCTGGAGTCATTTCCTTTTGTACTGTACATACCTTTATTGTTTTGGCAGTAGCAGAGTACACAAGAAGCTGGTAGAAACATGCACCACTAATTTAGGTGACTCTTTGCTGCTATGATAGAGCAGACCATTAGATTACAAATAGCCCTTGAACAGAAAGGTGGGGAATTAGGACATTGCAGGGA
Source organism: Schistocerca piceifrons (assembly GCF_021461385.2). Lineage (NCBI taxonomy): Eukaryota > Metazoa > Arthropoda > Insecta > Orthoptera > Acrididae > Schistocerca > Schistocerca piceifrons. The sequence continues at coordinate 345,055,692 of NC_060139.1, forward strand.
CCAGGAAGAGGCAGCGTGTGCCGAGAAGCAACAAGTACTAGGACTACTTGAGAAAGTTAGACTATACTGTATGTAGCCTCTCCTTTTATCGATCCTGCAATAATAAATTTGAGGATCCCTTTTTCTGGCAAGGCGACAGGGGACATAAGCGCATTTCTCGATGAAGTCTTAGCTACAGCCAAACTAGATGGTTTATCTAACGAAATTTGCCTTTATTTGACTGATTTGTGATTGACTAGAGGGGGAGGGGGGGTGGACTGCCAAGGGAGAGGTGACAATGAGAAAAAACTTCAATAAGCAACGAAAGGATGATGTTCTATGAGTCAGGGCACGGAATGTCGTAAGCTTGAACACGGTAGGGAAGCTAGAAAATCTGAAAAGGGAAATGAAAAATCTCAATCTAGATATAGCAGGGGTCAGTGAACTGAAATGGAAAGAAGATAACGATTTGTGCTCAGATGAGTATAGGGTAATACTAACAGCAGCATAAAATGGTATAACAGGGGTAGGATTCGTTATAAATAGGAAGGTAGAGAAGAGAGTGTGTTACTGTGAACAGTTCAGTGATAGGGTTGTTCTTATCAGAAGCGACAGCAAACCAACACTGACAACGATAGTTCAGGTATATATGCTGACTTTACAAGCTGAAAATGAAACGATAGAGAAAGTATATGAGGATATTGAAAGGGTAATACAGTAGGTAAAGAGAGATGAAAATCTAACAGTCATGTGGGACTGGAATGCAGTTTTAGAGGAAGGAGTAGAAGAAAAGATTACAGAAGAATGTGGGCTTGCGACAAGGAATCAGAGAGGAGAAAGATTAATTGAGTTCTGTGATAAATTTCAGCTAGTAATAGCGAATACTCTGTTCAAGAATCACAAAAAGAAGTGTACTTGGAAAAGGCTGGGTGATACAGGAACATTTCAGTTAGATTAGATCATGGTCAGACAGAGAATCCAAAATAAGGTACTGGTTTGTAAGGCATACCCAGGAACAGATATAGACTCAGATCACAATGTAGTAGTGATGAAGAGTAGCCAGGAAGAATAATCGATACACGAAGAAGTGGGATACGGAAATAGTAAAGAATGATGAGATATGCTTGAAATTCTCTAAGGCTATATACACAGCAATAAGAAATAGCTCAGTAGACATTGCAGTTGAAGAGGAATGGACATCTCTAAAAATGACACTCACAGAAGTTGGAATAAAAAACAGAGGTAGAAAGAAGGTAACAGTGAAGAAACCATACGTAACAGAAGAAATACGAGGGCTATTCGGAAAGTAAGGTCCAATGGGGTGCGAAATGGAAGCCACAGTGAAAATCTGATAAAGCTTTGCACAGGTATGTTGGGTAGTGTCTCTAGTACGCCCTTTGATCAGGTCACGTCGCTCTTCCCAATTCTGAGAGCACAGAGAGCACATAGAGATGCTTAGAACAATACTGTCTCCCCCAAGTACGAGGGCCTGGTGAGAAATTTCGCCTGATGTCATGCAGCCCACATAACATAACTGTCATAAGTCTCCTTCTGCATGACACTTCTCAGCTGCGCTCTGAAGGGGTGATGAAGATGCTCCTGCAGCGTTTTCAATGGGAAGTGTTTGATCACCCACAATAGAGCCTGTAATTGATTCTCCCTGAGTTTCATCTCTGCTCACATGAACCGCTAACTATGAAAACAAAGTTCTGGAACAGAAAGTGAGCTGTAGACCAACGTAGAGAACTGGCAGGAAGTACAGGCGGCTTGCTTCTACTACGAGATATTGGAAAGTTGGTACAACCCTACGACAAATGTCTAAGTCGGAGCGGTGACTATGTAAAGAAGTAGCTGGAAGGTGTAGCTAACTGTTGCAAATAAAACATTTTTGATTTTCACAGCGGATTCCATTTTGCGACCGATCGGACCTTACTTTCCGAATAGACCTCGTACTTCAGTCTATCGATGAAAGAAGGAAGTACAAAAATGTTCAGGGAAATTCAGGAATACAGAAATCCAAGTCGCTGAAGAATGCAATAAACAGGAAGCGCAGGCAAGCTAAGACGAAATGGCTACACGTGAAATGTGAAGAAATCAAAAAAGAAATGATTGTCAGAAGAACTGACTCAGAATATAAGAAAGTCAAAACAACCTTGGTAAAACTGAAAGCAAAAGTGGTAACATTAAGAGTGTAATGGAAATTCCACTGTTAAATGCAGAGGAGACAGCAGATAGATGGAAAGAGTACACTGAAGGCCTCTATGAGGGGGAAGATTTGTCTGATGTCCCAGAAGAAGAAGCAAGAGTCCATTTAAAAGACAAAGGGGATCCAATACTAGAATCAAAATTTAAGAGAGCTTTGAAGGACTTAAGATTAGATAAGGCATTAGGGATAGATAGCATTCCATCAGAATTTCTAAAATTATTGGGAAAAGCGGTTACAAAACGACTACTCACGTTGATGTGTAGAATGTGTGAGTCTGGCTACACACCATCTGATACGGAGAAACATCATTCACACAGTTCCGAAGACTGCAATAGCTGTCAAGTGCGAGAATTATCGCACAATCAGCTTAACAGCTCATGCATCCAAGTTGTTGGCAAGAATAATATACAGAAGAATGGAAAAGAAAACTGAGGATGTGTTAAATGACGATGAGTTTGACTTAAAGAAAGGCAAAGGCACGAGAGACGCAATTCTGATGTTGCGGTTGACAATGGAAGCAAGACTAAAGAAAAATCAAGACACGCTCATAGATTAGTTATCAGGAAAAAGCGTTCAACAAAGTAAAATGATGCAAAATGTTCGAAATTCTGAGGAAAATAGGGGTAACCTGTAGTGAGAGATGGGTAGTATACAATATGTACAAGAACCAAAAGCGAATAAGAAGAGTGGACCACCAAGAACGAACTGCTCGGATTAAAAAGGATGTAAGGTAGCGATGTAGTCTTTCGCCCCTACTGTTCAATCTGTACATCGAAGAAGCAATGATGGAAATAAAAGAAAGGTTCCAGAGTGGAATTAAAATTCCAGGTGAAAGGATATCAAAGTTAAAATGCGCTGGTGACCTCGCTATCCTGAGTGGAACTGAAGAAGATTTCCATGATCCGCCGAATGAAATGAACAGTCTAATGAGTACTGAATATGAACTGAGAGTAAATCAAAGAAATACGAAAGTAATGACAAGTAGCAGGAATGAGAACAGCGAGAAACTTAACATAAGGATTGATGGTCACAATGTAGATGAAGCTAAGGAATTTTTCTACCTAGGTAGCAAAATAACCAATGATGGGCAGAGCAAGGAGGACATCAAAAGCAGATTAGCACTGGCAAACTGGACATTCCTGGCCAAGAGAAGCCTACTAGAATCAAACATAGGCCTCAATTTGAGGAAGAAATTTCTGAGACTGTACGTTTGGATCACAGCATTGCATGGTAGTGAAACATGCACTGTGAAAAAACCGAAACAGAAGAGAATCGAAGCATTTGAGATGTGGTGCTACAGACAAATGTCGAAAATTAGGTGGACTGATAAGGTAAGGGATAATGAGGTTCTGCACAGAATCGGAAAGGAATATGTGTAAAACGCTGGCAAGGAGAAGGGACAGGGTGATAGGACATCTGTTAAAGCATCACAGAATAGCTTCCATGATACTTGAGAGAACTCTAGAGGGCAAAACCTGTGGAGGAAGACAGAGATTGGAATACATGCAGCAAATAATTGAGGACGTAGCTTGCAAGTGCTACTCTAAGATGAAGAGTTTGGCACAAGAGAGGAATTCCTGGTGGGCTACATCAAACCAGTCAGAAGACTAATGACTCAAAAAAAGAAAAAAAGGAGAAGCTACGTAATACGTTACTTACACTGAGACCTTCTGACGTGGACAAACTTTCGAACAATCAGCTGATGGTTTATCACAGGGGTATTGTAAGCAAAGTTCACTGAATCATTCTCAGATAGGATCCAAAAGATCAATGGCCAAACGTGTTAACTAACACAGAATGAGGAAGTTAATAATTGCTATGCCGAGAAGCTGAGAATAGTGCTCCCGACGTATTTTTGCACGGCATTCCCGCTGAAATACTGTATAGTATTGGGATGGAGAATGTGTCTGATCTGGCTGCAGCTATTAGGATCGCCAAGCAACTGGAAGAGATAGAGTTAGAAGCTAGGTGGTGTGGTGACCATGGTGTATTTGTCTCCATAATAAAATGTCACTTGTGTGAATGTGAGAGGCATGTCCAGCAACATTGTCATCAGCTGGAATGTTATGAGTGGGGACGAGTGGGTCACAAAACATGGGAATGCAGGAATAGGAAAAGGAAAATCGGTATCAGCAAAAGAGTTTGTTAAATGGGAATGGGAATGTTTCAGCATTCAGAAAAGGTCCCCAGTAAAGTGTAATACTGTTTGAGTTGATGCAGAGATGGAGTGCTGCTTGTGGAGTTTCATTGGCGGCAAGTAACATAGGTTTTTAGTAGATTCAGGGGCACATGTACGGGTCGTCGTATTAGATCTCGTGGGTAAAAAGAGACTAAGAGTCGCTGCATAACAAGTGAAGTGGAATTGGTATTAATGATATAAATTCATTGCAGAAAGCACTGCTCAAGTTAAGCACTGGGGTTAAGACTTTTCCTGTGCATATGAAGGTGTTGCCACAGGTTGGTGAAGGATGTTATGCAAGTCTCAGGATTGATTTCCTTACTAAACATGATGCTAAAATCGATCTTTTGCAGCGCACAGTTCAGCTTGAATAGACTTTGTTTCTGCATGGTGATACTGCCACAAGCAAGACAATGTTGCACAGCACACAAACTATGAAGGTGTTACCAACTGCACTACATGCATGCTCACTAAAGATGGTTCTTATGTTAATGTGCTGTAACGCAAAGGGAAATTAGTTTGTGTCTCTGTGGGTACAGACTTACCCCAGAAGATGTTATATGTGGTTGAGGCATTTGAAAATAACGTTTATTCGGTATAATGCACTATTTTATATGCAGAAGTTTAGCATGCTTAAGTAATGTGAATGGTGAATGTAAGGTTCTGGTTAGCCTAGATAATTTCGGTATGGATGAAGTGAGCCCTCAAAAGGACTTAACGATTCCACATTGGATGGTTTGGATGAAGAAGATACAGATAGGTCATGTGATCACCGCAGCCACAAGTACAGTATATCATAAATGATTCTGCATCATATAACAAAATGGGTCATCTGCAGGGCGGTGACTGGCTATAGAAGCACTACTGGAAGCACAATTGTTTAATGTGCAGTCCATTGCATATGATTCTGGTAACCTGACACCACACACCAACAGGACACAATGCTCTGGTTCATTAGAAACAACATCATATACCAAAGCAATTGCAACCACTCATGGAAGAGTTCATCAACCAACAGCTGGTATCACAGAACCCAACTGTAGCTCGTGGGGGGCAATCAGAGCCTTGATCCCGTAAACATCGACAGATGGCACTAAAAATATCGCTTTTTTGTGATTATAGATACTTCAATGCTCGAACCAGCACTGATGCCTATCTAACACTCAATATCATGAAGGCACTTCATAACTTATAAAGATGCAAATATTTCTCCACAGTGGATCTGCGAAGCGGTTGCCAGCAAACAGAGGTAGTGCCAGAGGACAGATGAAAACACCTTTTACAGTCCCATGGGGGCATTTTCAATATCACAGGATGCTTACAAATGCACCAGCCATGTTCCAGATTGTTAGACTGGGTTTTGTGCGGCTTAAAAACTAGAAAACGTGTGGTATTTCTCAAGGATACTATAGTTTCTTTGGACAGTACAAATGAACACGATGGGGGAAGTATTCAAATCTTACATTAAGTATTGAAAAATGTAATTTTACATCAGCTCAAGTAATGTTATTAGTAAAATGTAAATGTCGTGTGACTAGGGCCTCCCGTTGGGTAGACCGTTCGCCAGGTGCAAGTCTTCCGATTTTACGCCACTTCGGCGACTTTCACGTCTAATGTTATTAGTGAAGAGTGTTATGAACCAGTTCCCATTTAGTTTTAGTGGTCCCTGTATTTTCAACACTTCAAATAACGAAACACTAAAGGGGGAATGTAACGGAAAATGTAAACATTTCTTTAAAAAATCATTACAGCCATATTTATTAATGTACAAATATTAGGGAAAAAATATAAAAAAATATGCAGGATTAATATTTTGCCCGAAATCTGCATTTTAATTTTTTTCTCTTTTTTATAAAAAGCCACAACGTAAATTCTAATCATGCAATTAATCTGTAAATTTTCTTGTAGTGTCATGTGAAGGTTATAAGACCACTGAAATACAGTTATTAATTTATGGGACAAACTGTTTCATTAACAGAGACTTTAATTTTGCACATACAACATTAACTTTTTTCTGCATCCCATCATCTAAAAATTAGAATGTAATTGCAGGATCTCGTATTTTTTAGTTCCAAGGAGACAGCAACACGTTGCAAACAGTTAACACAGAGAAAATGAGGTTAAGATTTTCTTCTCATACTTATACATGTAATAAGCTTACCTCAATTTTAAAATCCCCCATACCGATACTCCTCATTCTCCAGGTTTCTCTTCTCTCGTCTTCGAATCTGTCTGGCCTGTATTTGCAGGTAAGACACTGATCTTTCTTGACCCTGCTCTCGTCGATGGTGTAAAATGCTTTTATTGTAAACACACCAGGATCTATACCAACCCTCTTCAGTACTTCAATACTACCATTATTTCCGTCATTGTAACATAAAACTGCTAAAAAACGACATTCTGTGGACTTGAAGTACACAAAATAGGTCTCTATTTTGGTCACTTTTTGAGCATCTAATCCAAATTACATTATTGAGCCTTTCATTTGCATTTTGTGTCTTTCCATGAAGACACTTCCACAAGAAATCAGGGTTTACAAGAAACCTGAATGTGGGCTTAATTGCGTTCATAACAGTTTCTGGTAATGAGCATTTATGTGAATATGTCTCATTTCTGTTGCTGAACTTACGCCAGTCGTCTTTCGGGCACAGATTGTGCATTGGTGTTTGTCAGTGGATAGTTTGTGGAAAAAAATTTCCCATACAGCACGCCTCATTGCCTTTACATAATGTGTGTTTTTCCTGATAGCTCTCCCATAAAATAACTGAAGAAAATCAATTTCTTTCAGAGGAAGCCTGCCTTTTCCTCCTAGTGGTTTTCTATCCTCAAGTACTTCACTTTTCTTCTCTTTCAGCAAGCGACGAAGCCTATCATCAAGCCTCTTTTGGATGTGGCCAACTCATTCCAACTCTTCTAATGTTGTATTGTATGGATTTTTATCTGTTACAGCTTTGAAGGAAGATGAGTCCCCATTACCAAGGTCAGGGCCGGCCTTAGCCATCCAGGTGCCCCGGGCGAGTCGTCTAGTTTGCGCCCTTTATTGTATAAATAGCGAACCTGGCAGTGCTTTGCAACACGGTATTTGACTGTTTTCTAGAAATCGTCTTAAGTGGTTAATGGCGTCATCTTATGATCATAACATGGTTTTTTCCATCGTAAATTTGAGTATTTTATTTTTTTAAATGGAAATGAAATCCAAATAATCTGAAAGCCCGCTAAGACACTCCATGTGAGTCTTGTGTAGCCTGTGACGTCAGTCCAGCATGCTGCTGTCGCTGCCGTAACAGTCAGTATAGCACTGATATATTGTTTGGGCATTCACGTTTTGGGAAATTGTCTAAAAATATTGTGTAGCACTGCACTGTACATCTACAACAACTCCAGAAAATTGTTTTTGCGTGTTCCAAACAAAGAAAAGATGCGTAAAATGTGGTTGAAACAGGCTCGTATATCCCAAATATTTCTTTTCTTTTCTGAAGCACCCCTGTACTAAAGCGAACAAAACAAAACAAAAATTATTCAAATTGGTCAAGCCATTTCTTTGTTTTGGTGAGACTAACACACAACAACTGATTTTTATATATAGGAGGTAATATGTATAACGAAAAACACTAATTTTGAATTGGGTACCATAATTTTATTGAATTTAATATAACTGTAAGCCATAAACCTATATTTTCTGTCAGTCATCTGAACACAAAACATATTACACCTAATGAAAAACAATTATAAACGACTAAAATTTTACTTTTCTCGCTTTTCTGTCGGCAAAGTCTCTGATCAGATTAGCAAAGTCCAGGTTTTCTGCAACTTCATTTTCAATGGACAGTGAGGTCAAACTGGTTAGTCTTGTTTGAGACATTGTAGACTGCAAGTACGTTTTTATCAACTTCAGTTTGGAAAAACTGCGTTCGCCGCTTGCGACAGTCACTGGTTTTGTTAGCAAAATACGTAACGTTATCCAGATGTTGGGATATAACTCTTGAAGATTATGCTTTTTTATGAAGTTTAAGGCTTCAATAGGCGTTGTCTGGCTGTCTTCGAGATAGTTTTGCAGGCCTAAAATTTCGTCGCACAGCAAATTTCCATCAATATCTGACTTCATGTTGACAGTTAACTTTTCTTGTAATTTAGAACAGCATTGTATTAGTTCTTCTTTATTTTGATTTTTTTTAATGTCAAACAAGAAACTCCACGTCACAGAAAATTCTTGCATCTGTTCAAATCTTTCTTTCATGGATATGTGCACGGTGTCCAACAGTGCATTGAAAAACTCTACTTTAAACTTCTTTTTTGGGTCAGTTATTTGATCATCAACAGCCTCTTCACCCGGCCTGCGTTTAATACGTCTTAATCGCATTTGTGTTTTAAATAATGGCTGCGTATCAAGACCCGAAGCCAGTTCAGTTGCTGTTACAATAGCTTGTTCGAAACCTGTTTGTCTATATGTTTCCAAATAAGAGCAACATTTGTTAAGGATTCCCATAAACTCGACAAAGTTGATTGTGGGTGACTGACATGCTTTACTCACAACGTTAATTTGAAACAGAACATCATACCGTGTCACGAGAGAAACGATGAAGCTGAAGCCTTTTAATTGTCCTCCTAGTGTTGTCGCTTCGTGTGACACCGCAGCATCGCTTTGTTCAGTAGCATCGGCCAAGGAAACCAAAGCGTCATGCATTTCGCATAATTGATAACGAACCGCTTTGACGCTATCAATTCGAGCTTCCCAGCGTGTGTCACTTACATTTTTCAGGGTGTATATCTTCAAATGGTAGGTCAAAATTTTCCATCTATTTACCGATCCAGCAAATAGATTAAACATTTTTTGTAACATTCCGAACAGTGTCACAGATTTTACTGATGATTTTGCCGCATCACACGATACCAAATTATAACTATGGCATTCACATGGCACAAAAAAAGCTAGTGGATTTAACTTCTTAATTCTGTTCTGGACGCCTTTATTTTTCCCCTTCATGTTCGCGCCGTTATCGTAGCCCTGTCCTCTGCAGTCATTAATGTTAAGGTCAAGATCACTCAATGTTTTTAAAATGCTTTCTGTGAGGCCTTCACCGGTTGTATCATCTATTTGCAGAAATGAGATGAAATGTTCTTTTAGACTTACGCCATCCTCTGTTATGTCGGCGCATCTTAAAGTTATCGAAAGATGTTCTTTGTGGCTTATATCTGGAGTACAGTCAGCTATGATTGCATAGTACTTTGAACCCTTTATGCGGGATACGATTGTAGACATAACGTGTGATGCCATGAGTTCTATTAATTCATTTTGTATATTTTTGCCGCAATAACGGTCAGCCAAATCACCATTCAATGCCAGTCTGACGTGCTCTTCCATGATTGGATCAAACTTTGCCAATAACTGTACAAGACCTAAGAATTTTCCATTATTTGGGGTAAATAATTTATCTGATAACCCTCTGAATGCCATATTATTTTCAGCCAAATACAAAGTAATGTGCATCAATCTTTGAAGCACATTGCTCTATCGTAAACTTTCTTTAGAAATTAGCTTTTGTTCTTCCTTGTCAATAGTTAATCCAGCTTTAAACCTGATTTCAGCTTCAGTCCACTGAGTAAATGCTTTTTTGTGGTTAGGACTATTTTCATGCAGTTTCAGAGCTTCACTTAAATGTTTCCAATTTCTGAAACCCACAGTGGTAGTCAAATTAGTAGTTGACTTTAAATCAAACAGTCGACAACAAAAGCAAAAGACACTGTCGTTTGATACAGAATAAACTAGCCACCGTCGTCTGATAGTTTCTTCGTTTGATAGTTTTCTTGCATAATGAGTTGAAGAGAAATGACGCCCATTTTCATCTTTTGGAAAGTTATTTAGACATACTTGTGAGGGTCCACATATTATAATGCGATCTATATCTCTAGCATTAAGTACTTTTGGCCACGTACCTACATCAGAAACATTGTATTCTTTTATTGCAAGAACGTTGATACTTTCATCGACCACAGATGTCATGTGTTGATTTTGACTTGGAGAAATATCAGAGGATTCATGCAAAGATGTACTGCGCTGGTCAATTTGATCACCTTCAATAGGTGATTGTATATTTTTTGTGTATAATTGTTCACAGTCTGAAGAAATATTTGCTGATACATGGACTTTTGATTCAATATCTGAAGTATTTGCCTTAGAATTTCCTTTAAGGTACTTATAAATATTCATGTGCTTTTTAGTTTCTTCAAGAACTTTTTCTTTTTCAGCTTTTCTTTTCCGATTTTCTGAACCAGAAAGCTTTTTTTTAATCATTTCCTTCTCTTCTGGCATGATTTAATAATTTGACAAATTATTGCTTGGAAACTGCTCTATTTCGCGACCACAATATTCGATCTATAACAAATAAAGAAATTCACCTATCAGTAGACGTAACTAGAAAAAAACCTGAACTGAAAGATAAAAATGTTTTTCGCACCTACCAGAAAATTAAAATGTTGACACAGTCACGACACTCGTTTCACTCACAATTATTCAGCCACGAAAACATGAGCGCTGCCTCCGACTCTTACTGACAATTACTGACATGCGGGTGCAAATCGTAGCGCTGCCAACATATGCAGTCTAACAAACATTGTGTGGCGCTGTATTATTTCAGTAAGTTAGGGGAGAATTCCCTATGAATGCAGTGCACGCATTGCATGATCTATTAATTAATGAACATGAGTCATTAAGTCACAAATATTCGATATAAATACGTTCGTATTAATTAAATCATAATGTAACGTATATTTCACAGTCTGTATTTTCTTTTATTTGGAGCGACCGGTAGTTTCTGTTGTAAACGAGAGATGGTGCGGCTGCATGGGCTCTTCCTTGTTGCAGTTCTTGAAACAAATAAGAGAGGCGCTTTGGTAGAGCCCGTGCTAGCCCGCGTCAAACATGGATGGTTGCAGACAATACGAAGATTGCATTCAGCATGATTTCTCTTCTGCTACCCCGAATTCATCGAGCATTCGTGAGATTAGTGACGTATGTTGAATGAGACTGAATAATATTTTAGTTTCGCGAAATGGGTGATTGTAAATTGTAATTTTTTTTTTTTACATGCGTTTAGTACGTGGCGCCCCTTGGGCCCCGGCGCCCTGGGCGACCGCCCGAGTCGCCCCACCCTAAAGCCGGCGCTGACCAAGGTATTTAGCATATCTAACACCATATTGATTCTCAGATCTGGAGAACATCCTCACAACTGCAGCAGTCTCCATGCCCCCATTTGAGCCACTACAATTTTTAGAGCATACTACTGCAAGCTTTTCTTGCCACAGTTTCTCATTGTCTTCAATGTTGGACATTTTCCTTGTTGCACACTGGTGGCAGTATTTAGACAAAACTTCTACATCTAAAACTTTACCTGAGTCAATACCAATAACAGACGCAAATCCATACAGAGACGTGTGACCCCTATTCACCCAGGTCTCATCTACAGAAACACACAGGTCAGTAACATTTGTAGGAGATTCGCTGTCATGAATATCTACCCTAGGATCCATTTCTTTTTGGTTTATTTCCACCAATTCCTCTACTGCTTTCTTCATAGAAACTCTGACAGTATCGCATACAGCATCAGACATTTCTTCATTTATTTTTTCAAACTTTACACAAGGCGGAGGCATGATCACAAAACCACACAATAAATTACCTCCTTCCCTATCCTGTCCAAGGCATCTCAGAGCGTATGCTGACCTAAAATTGCTTTCATAGGTACCAGTGTCAGCTTTTTGGAGGAGGAACATGAAAATTCATAGCCACAGGAATTACACATTAATTTCACTCTGCTTTCTCCAACAACATGCACGCATTCCGTATTTTTACAGCTAACACATGAACACGAAAACCTTATAGCCTGGCAGAGAAGCTCTGTTGGGCGAGATGCCTGAGCAGCGCCTTTCTAGCTGCACAGAGTACCACCTCCCCGGCTGTATGCTGTGTTGCTGATTTGGGCCCTGGGCCTCCACCTTCACAAAACTCGCTGTTGGTGATACGTTGCTGACAACGATATAAGTGCATGTCCATCTTCAAGAGCGTTGGAGTGGGCCACTCTAGGTACAGGTAAGCCACAGAAGGCTTGCAACTATGCTCTTCTTTTCCAGCGGTCTACACAACATTGCAGCTGGGTCCTGAGTTGCAAAACAGCTGCAGCCAATGAAGCACTGCGTTCACATTACTTGTAGCATTTGAGTGTGCGATTGAGCATGCCTTCTGCCACGTCAGAGAAGACAATCCTTACTGTAAAATGACAAGTAATAAAGCTGTTTCCACACAAGGCTTCTTCACTGAAAAAAGAAAAACATATAGTGCAGTCAGGTGTTTTTCTTTCAAGAAAACGATTTGCAAGTCGGTATTATGCAGGTTTCTAACAGGGTCAGAATTAGAGCTCTTTTATCGGTACTCTCTGGTCACTATTCATCCTCCAAAATATTAAAAATACTCCATACATCCACATCCACCCTGTGCCCCTTAGAAAGCATTGTATGGGTGCCCTTGAGCCATACGAGTCAACTCTTCAAAATTAAACAGTGATTGTCCATTCAGAGCCATCTTAGATAAATCTTGAATTTTTCTTAGCAAAACTCCGATACACCACATTGAACGTATGTGAAACACGAAATTACTCAGCCACGATATTATTGCACTTTGCTGTTATCAGAAAAATGCGATGAGATTACAGTAAACAAGTACAGTAGTGACGAAGGAATATGTATCGCAGTGTCAATAGTTTCAGGTCAGTTTTGCGTATACTATCGACCTGGATCATGCACTGGCTCACAATAAGTAGACAGAAGCGCCATCTCTCCCAGATGCAATAATAGTGAGGCCAATTAATAACTAACAAACAAAAGTGACGACAATTTCTGTCATGTGGATACCAGCGATCTTGAATTACCAGTTTCTCAACAGGTGATACTTTGTAGATGGTGATACTTCACTAATCTCTTCTAGACTCTGTAACCTATTGCATATTGCCTGCAATGAGTCCTTTAAGGGCTTATAAAGTTAACTTAGTAATAAATGAAATTCACATAGCCTACACCACATTGTCAGGATCACAGATTATCAAAACTATTTACTCCATGATAAATACAAAGGAAATCAAAGATGAAAACAATTAACCACTTCAAGGGTTCGGCAACGAAAAAACGTAGTTATTCCCAACAGAATGGTTATAATACAATCAGGCCTTGAAAAAGGCAATGAAGAATTTACTAAAACAGTGACAACGAAGAATGTTACTAAAACACCAACATTGTCAGATATTGCTAATAAAAAGGACATTCTAGCAACACAGCAATGTGCTCTAGCGACAAAATTACGTTTTAAAGACATTACTAAAAAAACTTACAAACGCATACAACATTGAGTATGTATTACAAGTCTGTGATATTTTCACTTATATCCCCCAGTACCAATACTGATTTGAAATGGGAATGTGCCGACAGTCCCCGTTCTTTCTGCTGTTCATATCTCATTTAATGATTTATTTTTTTCAGAAGCAACTTTTTGTATTACATAAAAAATACCCACATTTTCACTGTACGATGTTAAAATTATGCCAGACGAGTAACACGTCTAGACAATTGCATCTAACAAAATGCTTGGTCATCACATTTGTCAGTATCAGTTCCATGTCAAAACAAGCTGTGCAGTTAGTGAACGGTCCGTTTCCTCTCACAACAGCCACACAGAAATACCCAAGCTCGAAGGGAAGAAGCTACAACACTGATTCCTTCACCACTCACCACACTTTTACTTGCAGAACACAGATGTAGAAGTAGACTTACATTAAGAAAGTGGCTAGTTTGTCAGCAGAAGCTGCAAATCTGTGTTGACATTGCCTCTATAGGCCCCAACAGTGAAATTTTGCCTCCAAATAATTATGCCTACTATAGTGTGTTTAAAATTAGTTGCGAAGCTTGACATTTGGCTGACTGGAGTGGGACATGACGCCATTGCGTAGGTAACACCAATAGAGATCAGGTTTTCCCTACCACGTCGTCAGCGGTTCCGCTGGTAAAGCGCCCCTGTTGCCAAACCATGAATAAACCGTACACCGCAGTGTCATGCATCAACTTCGTCAGCTCTCGTAAACTCTTTTTTTTCCGTCAGGTACTGTGAACAAGTGTTTTGTGTTGGCGCCGCATTAATAACAACAGTGCTGCACTTCCGAATACGAGATATGCAGTAAATACGTCGTCCAAGAGCTCGTTAACGGCTGCGAAAGTAACGTTCTGCTGCAAAACATTCCTCGGAATTCGACAATAGTAAAGGACAAAACGCCATACCACTCTGTTGTGATGCATAAAGCTCCAATAATGCAGTAGAGGAAAGCGGATATATTGCTCTGGGTACAAATAAATGTACCACGAGATAAAGGTGAACCTGTATAAGGCGAAGTTAATGGAACCTGAAGTGGTGTACAAGCCAAAACTTCACGTTACCTGGTCGACGAACTGTTTAACGATAAAGAAAATAGTTTAATCAGGCTTCCTCCGACAGAAGAAGCCACTGTAAATGTTACACGACAGGACTGGTCTTGAGTTGTCAGCCATATCAAGAAGGTAGTTAAGGAGACATAAATTCATGAAGCGCTGTGACGAGTTTTGAGGCGTACACTACTTCTCTTTTTGCCATGTTAAAATCTGTTTTTTTTTCTCAAAACACAACAGAATTTAGAAATGTTCTTCTCCCTAACATTCTAATTCAGTTAAAACTGCGACCGAATCCCGAAACAGTGTACTATTAAACTAACAACTGAGTTCAAGTCAGGTCAGTAGTTTATGAAACAGTGAATTGTCAGTATAAAAACAAACTTGTAACTTCTTCACTTATGTTCTTACAAAACCCACAGCAGTTCTCGTTTCACCAGCTATCGATGGCCCTCAATAATCACATTATTTCACTGAAGAAAAAAACAGTAGATATGGAAGTTTTGCTTATTAATCATTTCGCAAAACACTCTCGTCTTTGCGCGCTGTCATTTTCCAAAATCGTGTTTCGATATCTCAAACTACTTATGAGATACGACGAATTTATGAATATTTCATTGTAGTTTTCACTGATACACGAATTCATTACGGAGCGCTTTACATACATTTTAATTTCTTAGCGATACCTATTTTTCACTGCAAACTAAGAATTTCTTGCACTACTTCGCCTACTATCGAAATATCACAATAGCAATGACCATTAACGAAATGATAGGCGGTGAATTATGAAGCTGACGAATTAGACTACAAGATGTATGAGAATGAGAGTTTATTACCGAATAGTTTCATTAAAATCGTTTGAGAAATATCGCAGATCGGCCGACTTGCTCGTCACTTAGTAAAGGCCTCGCATACATCTACATCTTCATCTACATCCATACTCCGCAAGCCACCTGACGGTGTGTGGCGGAGGGAACCTCGAATACCTCTATCGGTTCTCCCTTCTATTCCAGTCTCGTATTGTTCGTGGAAAGAAGGATTGTCGATATGCCTCTGTGTGGGCTCTAATCCCTCTGATTTTATCCTCGTGGTCTCTTCGCGAGAGATACGTAGGAGGGAGCAATATACTGCTTGACTCCTCGATGAAGGCATGTTCTCGGAACTTCAACAAAAGCCCGTACCGAGCTACTGAACGCCTCTCCTGCAGAGTCTTCCACTGGAGTTTATCTATAATCTCCGTAACGCTTTCGCGATTACTAAATGATCCTGTAACGAAGCGCGCTGCTCTCCGTTGGGTCTTCTCTATATCTTCTATCAACCCTATCTGGTACAGATCCCACACTGCTGAGCAGTATTCAAGTAGTGGGCGAACAAGTGTACTGTAACCTACTTCGTTTGTTTACAGATTGCCTTTCCTTAGGATTCTTCCAATGAATCTCAGTCTGGCATCTACTTTACCGACGATCAATTTTATATGATCACTCCATTTTAAATCACTCCTAATGCGTACTCCCAGATAATTTATGGAATTAACTGCTTCCAGTTGCTACCTGCTATATTGTAGCTAAATGCTAAGGGATCTTTCTTTCTGTGTATTTGCAGCACATTACACTTGTCTACATTGAGATTCAATTGCCACTCCCTGCACCATGCGTCAATTCGCTGCAAATCCTCCTGCATTTCAATACAATTTTCCATTGTTACAACCTCTCGATATACCACAGCATCATCCGCAAAAAGCCTCAGTGAATTTCCGATGTCATCCACAAGGTCATTTATGTATATTGTGAATAGCAACGGTCCTACGACACTCCCCTGCGGCACACCTGAAATCACTCTTACTTCGGAAGACTTCTCTCCATTGAGAATGACATGCCGCGTTCTGTTACCTAGGAACTCTTCAATCCAATCACACAATTGGTCTGGTAGTCCATATGCTCTTACTTTGTTCATTAAACGACTGTGGGGTGCTGTATCGAACGCCTTGCGGAAGTCAAGAAATACGGCATCTACCTGGGAACCCGTGTCTGTGGCCCTCTGAGTCTCGTGGACGAATAGCGCGAGCTGGGTTTCACACGATCGTGTTTTTCGAAACCCATGCTGATTCCTACAGAGTGGATTTCTAGTCTCCAGAAAAGTCATTATACTCGAACATAATACGTGTTCCAAAATTCTACAACTGATCGACGTTAGAGATGTAGGTCTACAGTCCTGCACATCTGTTCGACGTTCCTTCTTGAAAACGGGGATGACCTGTGCCCTTTTCCAATCCTTTGAAACGCTACGCTCTTCTAGAGACCTACGGTCCACCGCTGCAAGAAGGGGGGCTAGTTCCTTCGCGTACTCTGTGTAAAATCGAACTGGTATCCCATCATGCCCAGCGGCCTTTCCTCTTTTGAGCGATTTTAATTGTTTCTCTATCCCTCTGTCGTCTATTTCGATATCTACCATTTTGTCATCTGTGCGACAATCTAGAGAAGGAACTACAGTGCAGTCTTCCTCTGTGAAACAGCTTTGGAAAAAGACATTTAGTATTTCGGCCTTTAGACTGTCATCCTCTGTTTCAGTACCATTTTGGTCACAGAGTGTCTGGACATTTTGTTTTGATCCACCTACCGCTTTGACATAAGACCAAAATTTCTTAGGATTTTCTTCCAAGTCAGTACATAGAACTTTACTTTCGAATTCATTGAACGCCTCTCGCATAGCCTTCCTCACACTACATTTCCCTTCGCATAATTTTTGTTTGTCTGCAAGGCTTTGGCTATGTTTATGTTTGCTGTGAAGTTCCCTTTGCTTCCGCAGCAATTTTCTAACTCGGTGGTTGTACCACGGTGGCTCTTTTCCATCTCTTACGATCTTGCTTGGCACATACTCATCTAACGCATAATTTACGTTGGTTTTGAACTTTGTCCACTGATCCTCAACACTATCTGTACTTGAGATAAATTTTTGTGTTGAGCCGTCAGGTACTCTGAAATCTGCTTTTTGTCACCTTTGCTAAACAGAAAAATCTTCCTACCTTTTTTGATATTTCTATTTACGGCTGAAATCATCGATGCAGTAACCGCTTTATGATCGCTGATTCCCTGTCCTGCGTTAACTGTTTCAAATAGTTCGGGTCTGTTTGTCACCGGAAGGTCTAATATGTTATCGCCACGAGTCGGTTCTCTGTTTAACTGCTCAAGGTAGTTTTCAGGTAAAGCACTTAAAAAAAATTCACTGGATTCTTTGTCCCTCCCACCCGTTATGAACGTTTGAGTCTCCCAGTCTATATCCGGCAAATTAAACCCTCCACCCAGAACTATAACATGGTGGGGAAATCTACTCGAAATATTTTCCAAATTATCCTTCAGGTGCTCAGCCACAACAGCTGCTGAGCCATGGTGCCTATAGAGACATCCAATTACCATGTCTGACCCTGCTTTAACCGTGACCTTCACCCAAATTTTTTCACATTTCGGATCTCCGTCAATTTCCTTCGATACTATTGCACTTCTTATCGCTATAAACACGCCTCCCCCTTTACTGTTCAGTCTGTCTCTGCGGCATACATTCCAATCTGAGTTTAGAATTTCATTACTGTTTACCTCTGGTTTCAGTCAACTTTCTGTCCCTAGTAATATGTGGGCATTGTGACCGTTTATTGATGAGAGCAGTTCTGAGACCTTTCTATAGACGCTCCTGCAGTTTACTATTAGCACATTAATATTGTTATTCCCTGTTGCATTTTCCCTATTCCTACCTTGACGCGTCTCAGGAGGCGTCTTGTCAGGCCTAGGGAGGGAATTCTCGAACCTAAAAAACCCACATGTGCACTCCACATACTGTGGGCATCTGCTGATGTGCCCAGCCAGCACCCCCTAAATTTAGGGGGTGCTGGCCCAGCAAGCGCTGGCAACTGCGCTTCCCTCCACTCGATGCGTACTGAACTGTCAAAAGTCGCAACTTGTTTTAAAAGCACTATAGACCCAAATATCACATAGGCGTGTGGCTAATTTTGGATTGACAATTTTGCTTTATTCTGCTCCGCTGTTTGCTGAATTGCTTGCAAAGCCGCGTTTATTTGAATGTAAGAAGTCTGACTACTTTTCCCTGTTTAACATTGGACAGAAATGTAACTGTCACTGATGACAGAGTTGCGCCCTCATTGAGTCCAGATGTATGTGTGCGATTGTAGGGCCTCATAGTTGACCGTCAGTACCTAAATATTTACTTCTATTTTCGTTTTTCCTAGCGATAAAACCTGATGGCTGTCTTAATGGTCGTTATTTTGTTGTTTGGAACTCTCCACAATGAAGGCATTATGTCTTCAATCAACATTTTGCGTGCACTGTTTCCTACATGGATTTGAAGCTCCAAAAGCTCATCAGAAATACAAATATCATGATGTAACAAGCCTTACCTTCCTCAGTAGCACTGCAGAATCAGTTCAAACCAAGCTCTCCCATTGCCCCGCTACGTAACTGCGTTTCGAGTTCGTTACAAAGTATACAATGTCAGATTAGCAACAGGCGAGTTAAAACAACGAAAACTCAATAACGCTCTACTAGAAAGTCTCTGGATTACTGCCATTGCATCAGTGATCGCTGAATTCCGTGTATGGTACTGTCCTGCGTCCTCTGCAGAAAATAAGACGCCTGTGTGATCGCTCTTGAATATGCACTCTATTTGTTGATGCCATTTGCTCCGACAAATGAAAGATAAAAGGAAATTGTTAATCTTTCTCGTCAGCTTCATAAATGGCGCGTCCTGGTTATTTGCACATCCAGGTCAAGCACAGCAGTGACATCACTGTGATTCCATGATCCCAAATACAATATATAACTGTAACGAAGTTAGTTTGTTGCAGCCATTATGTACTGAAAACCATTTCTGAGAAACTGCTTTTTTCGATGAAACATCTTTAGGCAGTTATTTTCTAAATTTGGGATGTTCATATTCAACAATGCATAAAAGACGACCAAATACGTAGTAGTGCTGACATTTAGAATATTTACAGAAGCAGGATACACGAAATCATGTTACTATGATTCGTTACAGGTACAAGATTATAGCTCGACCTGCTCTTGGTTTATTTCTACCTAGTTGTTCATGTGCAATACGCCTGTGAATGCTCTCACAAATAATGAGGAGCGAATGCGTCGTGTTATTATATGTGTATACTGCTCACAGTTAGCATGTTCGGTATGTCATTTGAACCTTTTTTTTTTTTTTTTTTTTTTTTTTTTTTTTTTTTTTTTTTAAATCGACATGATATGGAACGATTCAGTGTACAGGATATTGACTTATTTAACCTGGCAAGATTAGGGTCATTAGGTCCTCTTTAACATGTAACCAGACATTCCACACATTTTACATATTTTCATTACCATAAGTGGAAGTTACGTCTACATACGAGGGCCTGCTGAAAAATATTGCCTACGATTTTTTATGTGAACACCCTCGAAACTTTTTAAATGAAACAAACGTTATTGACATTGTACAACTTCATTCTTCATGTCTACTTTTTTGCCGCCGTTTGCCGCGAGTGGGTTCTGAAGTGTAGCGTGCAACATGGCAGTGTGTAACGATAAGTATCTACGTGACGAGGCTCACGAGAAAGACTGCCCCGCTACATCTGTACTCTGCAAACCTATGTAAAGTGCATCGCGTTGTACCAGTTATTGGATGGACTTACTCCCCGTTCCATTCACGTATGGGTGTTGTAATTAATCTAATTTTCTTCTATAGAAGCGATATGTAGGAGGTAGTACAGGATGTAATCAAGAGGAGTTATCCTATATGGAACATCTATATCTACAATGATTTTTTTTTTTTTTTTTTGACGAACGGGAACTCAATATCAAAATATCCACGGGTATGCTGCCGGTCTATAGTGTCCAACGGGCACAATATTTCGGCGATCATACATGTCGCCATCATCAGATGAACTGACGGACTGAGCTCCTGTGAACGTGCCGTCGCAATCTGTTCCACCGCGCGACCGTGGCGCGGGGCGCGGACGGCGGAGGGAGCGCGCCGCGGGCGGAGGGTATTTAAATCGGCCGCCGCCGCGACCGAAGCCCCCAGAACCAAAAACCCAGAGAAGGCGTAGGCGAACATGTGGTAACAGGAGCGGGAACACACGTGCACTACAACAAAATACCCAGCGACAACAAAACAATGCCACACAGACACACAGTCAGCAAGCCAGCGACACCAGCACACACATTACTCCACCCCCCACCACATCTGACACACAGGCACCTCAAAATGTTCCACATAACAACAACACAAGCGCCAGCCCATCCATAACGCCAACACCCGCACCAGCGGCCGCCAACACCACAACCGAGCCACAGGCCGACACACAGAACGCCAACACAACATCTGGGGGTTTATTGGAAACACTATTCCCCCGTCACACGACCACCCAGATCCTTCACAAGATCTTGGCGGTCGTCGGCACACTCTTCACACAGCTCACGACTGCTCAACCCGGGCAGTACTTGGCTGCCATACAAACAGCGTTCACCACACTGTTTACACCCATACATGGATAACACACCACTCCCCGCCCCCATCGCAAACAACCAGACACTGACACAGACCCTGTTCTGGAATGCAGACGGGATCAATAACAAAAGGGCGGAATTCGCCGCGCTCATGGAGCGTAAGGGTATCCTTATCGCACTGCTGAGCGAAACTAAGCTCAAACCACGCAACCAACTAAACTTCACCGGCTACTGCGTCTATCGTACCGACCGACCGGACGGCTCCGATCACGGCGGAACAGCCATCATCATACACAAAGACATAGAACACACGAACGTAGTGCTCCCTGAACTCGAAAAACTAGAGGCAACCGCCGTCAGGGTCATGTTCAACGGAGCCTACACTACACTGGTGTCAGTATACAACAGCCCTAAAAACATCAAAACAAGCGACATCAGCACAATACTCAACATATCACCGCGCGTAATAGCCGCTGGAGATCTTAACGCAAAACACCCGGACTGGAACTCACGAATACGAAACTCCAACGGCAAGAAACTATACGAACACGCACTAGGACGAAACTACATCACACTAGCGCCGACCGAACCGACGCACATTCCCTACCGGAGGGGACACAGGCCAGACGTGTTAGACATGGCCCTCATCAAGGGCATAACAACGACACTCAACGTTGCCGTTGAAAACGATCTGCCCTCAAATCACCAACCCGTTATACTGTACATTGAAGAAACACTGCAGCACATGGAACAACGCGGGATGTTAGACTACAGGCGCGCGAATTGGACCCAGTTCAAGGAAACGCTTGACAGTCGCATCCCACCAACCCACGCGATTAACGAGACAGCCCAAATTGACGAGGCAGTCGAAACCCTCACCGGCGCCGTCCAGGACGCAATAGCCGACACCATACCAACCCGCACGTCACAACAACACAGTGCTGCCCTGCCCCAGGAAATCCTGGGCCTAATCTCAATGAGGAACCGCCTCAGGAGACACTGGCAGCGTACCAGGCGCCAGCACTTCAAACGGCACATTAACAGGCTCCAGGGTATAATCCGGGAAAAAATACAAACATTCAAGACACAACAGTGGGACCAGAAACTCGAAGGGCTAGACACCACGCGACCTGGCGTGTGGCAGCTAGCCCGACACTTCACCAGGGAGAAACTGTACACCCCCACGCTACAAGGGCCAGACTGACCAGCATATTCTGCGGAAGAAAAAGCGGAACTGATGGCCCTCACACTCGCAGCGTCATTCACACCGAACCTGGATCCCTCAGACCCAGCATTCACACTTGCTACGGACCAGGAGGTCACACGCATCTTGGCCCAACCAGCGCGCAACAACATCCGACAAGCTAGTACAGCAGAAATCAAATGGGCCATCATGCATACCACCGCTAGGAAGGCCCCTGGTCACGATGGCATTCAAAACCGTGTCCTCCAGGAGTTCACGGACAAAGCTGTAGACTACCTAGCACACATTACGAATGCCATACTCAAGCACCAACACTTCCCCGCCTTTTGGAAGACGGCCAAGGTCCTGATGTTCAGGAAGCCGGGGAAAGACCACTCCCTCCCACAAAATTACCGACCCATCAATCTGCTGAGCGCGCTCAGCAAGATCGTTGAGAAGGTAATATTAAAACGACTCACTAGGCACTGCATCACAAACGACACCCTGAGACCGGATTAATTCGGTTTCAGGAATCACCACTCAACAACACAACAACTCCTCCGCGTCGTTGAATACATAACACACGGATACAACACAAGCAAGGCAACTGGGGCGGTGTTCCTGGACATCGAAAAGGCTTTCGATCGTCTATGGCACAACGGCCTAATACGCAAACTTAGAGACGCAGGGTTCCCCGACGGGCTCGTACGTCTCATACACTCATATCTCACGGACAGGAGTTTCAACACTGACGTGCAGGGCAAACAATCGACACGACATGGTATACAGGCAGGAGTACCCCAAGGAAGTATCCTAGGGCCCTTACTGTTTAACCTCTACATTAACAACCTCCCAGCTGCACATAACACGACGGTAGCAATCTACGCGGATGACACTGCCATCCTTGCGCAAGATTGGAAGCCGTCTAACATTAACTCACGACTACAGACCGCACTCAGAACGGCGGAGCCTTGGCTGGTGAAATGGCGTGTTAGAGTAAACGTCGACAAGTGCGAGGCCGTTCTGTTCACTAGAAGACCGAAGCAACTGCGCAAACATCAGCACTGCAACCCAATAACACTACACACACGCCCAATACGTTTCCGCGAGAAGGTCAAATACCTCGGTGTCTGGCTGGACAGGAAACTACTCTGGGGGGACCACATTCAACACGTGACCAACAAAGCTAACGCGAGGCTCAAACAACTCTACCCTATGCTTAACAGGCGTAGCACACTGAACAGGAGGGTGTCTAGGTCCATGTACATGACACTTATTAGACCCCTGATGACGTACGCAGCCCCTGTCTGGGGATACGCTGCGCCAACTCGCCTGCGCCGTCTGCAGCTCATACAGAACAACGTACTCAAAATCATAAGCAACGCTCCGCGCTACACACGCATCGCGGACCTTCACCAGGAATACCGGCTGGATACTATCTTGCAGGTATTCCAAAAACTCTCCACACGACTGTACAATAACACGAGACACTCGCGCAACCCGTTTATCCTTTCTCTGGGTAACTACGACCACAACCATAGATGGAAGCATAACAGACCAAAGGCATTACTGGCTAGGAACTGAACATCTATGGTCTATAGAACGCTAACACGACAGCACTGGCGAGCCCCTGCAACACAGATATTACTGGAAACCCAGATGTGCGACTAGCCGAAAAACAGGCAACCGCAGGGAAACCGTACTGTACACAGCACGCAAACCAGCCACACACACCCCCTACACCGTCTGTGAGTCGATCTATGACCGATCGCCCACTAATCCACAACGACCTTGAACTGTTGCAGGGATGGAGCAACTGCAGCAAGCGCCGCACCAGGCCCCAACAACGACAAAGGTAACGATGCACGATACCTCGAACTAACACAACCACACCTTGCATGCACTGTCACAGATAGCAAGCCGCTACTGCCCTTACTACCCGTCCTACTGTCGCAGAGGTTTTTTTTCCCTCGGCTCTTGCCTTGGCACTTTTTTTTCCTCTACCCTTACAACTGCTACCCTTCAATCCTTTTCGACCACTTCTATCTCCTGATGGACCATGTTAATGAGTAATCTTACCCAGACGCATGGACAACATCACAGCCCGCATCCTGTGACGCCTGATTAAAAAACTAACATGTTTACGGAGGTGACTGTAGAACTTTTGGCTTGGTCACCATGTTGGTGTGGGCGTGGAGGGGCCCCATCCTTGCGACCGAAGCCAGTTCCCTCTGAGCAGCCATAGCGTACGGATCTCCATGCTGGCACGTTCACAGGAGCTCAGTCCGTCAGTTCACCTGATGACGGCGACATGTATGATCGCCTAAATATTGTGCCCATTGGACACTATAGACCGGCAGCATACCCGTGGATATTTTGATTATCAAATACGCCGGGAGGAACTCAAGAATCACAGGAACTCAATTGTATTTTTATACCTTTTCATAGGTGTTCAGTATGCCCCCCTTGAAATGCATGGCATATGTCAATGCGGTATTCAAATTGGTCTCACACTGCAGTGAGCATGTCTTGAGTTACAGCTTCTACAGCTGCCTTTATGAGATATCTCAGTTCACTCGTTATTGTTGGCAACGGAGGCACATAGAGTCTTTTATAAAGCACCACAAGAAATGATCAGATACAGTCCGGTCACGTGTCATGTGTCATGTGTCAGAGTCAAAGAATGGAAAATCCAGGATTGAATGTAACAACTTTATGAGAAGGAAAGTTGCTACTCACCATAGCAGAGATACTGAGTCGCAGATAGGCACAACAAAAAGACTTTCACAATTAAAGCTTTCGGCCATTGGTCTTTGTCAACAATAGATACCGTTACGCACACACACACACACACACACACACACACACACACACACACACAGACACGCACACACGCTAACACTGTGTGTGTGTGTGTGTGTGTGTGTGTGTGTGTGTGTGTGTGTTGCTGACTAAGGCCAATGGCTAACTGTGAAAGACTTTTTGTTGTTTTGTTGTGCCTATCTGAGCCTCAGCATCACCTGTCACACTCGTATCTAGACGTATCAGAGGGTCCCATGCCATTACGACTGCACACACCCCACACCAATACCAAGTCTCGGCCTGCTTCAACAGTCTACTGATGACATGCAGAGTCCATGGATTCATGCTGTTGTCTCCATACCTGTACACGTCCATCAGCTCCATACAATTTGAAACGAGACTCGTCTGACCAGACAACATGTTTCCAGTCACCAGCAGTCCAATGTCCATGTTGACGGCCCCAGGTGAGGCATAAAGCTTTGTGTCATGCAGTAATCGAGGGTACACGAGTGGGTCTTCAGCTCTAAAGGCCCGTATTGATTATGTTTCGTTGAACTGATTGCACACTGATACTTGTTGATGGCCCAGCATTGAGATCTGCAGCAAAATTGCAGAAGGGTTGCACTTCTGTCACGTTGAACGAATCTCTTCAGTTGTCTTTTGTCCCGTTCTTGCAGGATGTTTTTCCAGCTGCAGCAATGTCAGAGATTTGATATTTTCCAGATTCCTGATATTCACAGTACACTCGTGAAATGGTCATACAGGAATATCCTCACTTCGTTGCTACCGTAAAGCAGGGTAAATTGAAACAGCAGAGTGAATAGAAACAAAACTTCATATACACAATTTCTTTGAATACTATAAGGTTGCACTGGACATTAATTTTAACTGTTATTGTTTTTAGGTTAGCAACACTTCAGACTAACAAGGAAATTATGTTTTGTTGCGTTGGCAGCATTGTAAGCCGATGTTTATCCTCGTGTCTGTGTCGATAGTTTTTAAGTTGTTTTCCTATCTACTTCTCTGGTAAGTAGATATGTATTCTACATATGACAGTTAATGACATTTTAAGTACTAAGTATAACATATATGTAAAACAGTAAGGGCTGGTTTTTGTTTCACTGAAAGCAGCTCTGTGAATTTTCAAATTTTTTAGGTTATGTTTATAAACTTTGTGGGGTGAATAGAAACATATGAACTCTGGTGTTTCTGTTCACCCCACAACAACAAAATCTAAAAAAAAAAAATCAATTAGTATGCCACATTAATACTATATAATTCTCTAGTTATGGTACATGCACAGCTAACATATCTTCCTTGTTTCAGAGTTGCTGTTCGAATATGCGACGGAAATACAAACCCATCATAGGAGGTGATTACAAAAAACACAGACCTAACCGTATAAACAATGCCCTCTCTGACATCAAATTGGGGGTTAGCTTGCGGAAAGCAGCTGAAAAACATGGGGTTCATTTTAGCGTACTAGACAGACACCTAAAGCAAGGCGCCAACATTAAACCTCACGGTGGACAAACTGCCTTGTCTTTTGAAGAAGAGAAGCTGTTTGTAGACAGATCGAAAATATGCAGCAAATGGGGCTATCCTGTTGACTTGACAACCTTAAGGCTTCTAGTAAAGGATTCTCTGGCCAGGAGGGGGAAGGAAGTGAGAAGGTTTATGAATAATCTCCCTGGTCATGATTTTGTGGAATCATTTATGAGGCAACAGAAAGATTAATTAGCAGTGCGAATGTGCCAAAACATAAAACGCTCAAGAGCTGGTGTTACACCAGAAATTACCAACAGTTACCTCAATGAAGAAACTGGAGAATGTGCTGCTGGCTAATATAAAAAATTATGGTGAGACAAACCTTACAGATGATCCAGGAAAACGAAAGGTATTCACACAGAGGGGAACCAAATATCCCAAAAGCGTCATGAACTCTTCAAAGACATCAGTCTCCATATTGTTTGCAGCTGCTGCAGATGCCACTATACTACCCCCTTATGTCGTGTATAAGGCTTTGCATTTATTTTGAAGCTAGACTGAATGTGGGCGAAAATATGCAAGATACGATTGGACAAAACCTGGCTGGTTCGATTCATTCTACTTCGACGATTGGGTCCTTACAGTTGCTATCCCACACCTGAGAAAGCTGGAAGGTAAGAAATTTCTCATTGGAAAAAATATATCTTTGCATCTGTCCATAGAATCGGTTAAGCTGTATCAGGACAATGACATAAGATTTATATTCCTACCAGCAAACTCAACACACCTGACACAACCAGTGGATGTGGCATTCTCTCGGCCTCTTAAAACTACTTGTCACCAAATATTAGAAGAATGGAAGAAAGACCCAGGAAGAAATGAGGCAACAGTTCCTAAGGATAAATTTCCTCTGTTTTTGAAAAAGTTGTGTGACTCCTTGAAGGAAAAAAATGTTATTGCAGGTTTTAGGAATTCTGAGATTGTCCCTTCATAGAGCAATAAACCGTTGTTAATGCTCCCAGGTACTGGTACTAGCATACCAGTAATTGAAACCCAGGATAAGAACAATCTTGAAGAATCCTCTAATGCTGTTGATAACAATTTTAAAGAACTCTTCCAGAGTCGTAGACAAAACCTTATTCCTAAAACAAAGGAGAAAAAGGACAAACATTAATGTCAAACCTGGCAGAAGTGTTAGTGTTGATGACTTTGAGGATGAGGGAGGAGTTCGGGTTGGTTACACCGAACAACACCCATTTTGCAATAGTTCATTTATTCACCTAAACACATGTAAGGCTCACAAAGAACTGACATGGCGGAACAGCCCAAAGACCATGCTCAGAGTCCAAAGACGATGCTCAAAGTCCACAGACGAATGCATATCGATGCTAGTGTCGACGTCATTGGCGTCACATAGCTCCCCCCCCCCCCCCCCTGCAGTTCAGAGTACTCTTGAGAGGCCAGGGGGGGTGACTAAGGCGTCGACAGGGGTGGTCTGCGGGAGCCAGACCACGGTTAGCTCGACAGTGTCGTCGGGGAGCTGTGTGGATAGATGTCATTAAGGAAGGTTCAGCCATGAAACATGGAAGCCGTTGAAGCAAGCCGGGCATCGTACTGGGCGTGCTGGTCGTGCGGCAACAGGTAGGCTGGCGGTTTGCAAGTGGAACAGAGCGACGACGACGATGTCTCCGGTGGGCATGGCAAACACACAAAGCATGTCCAGGTTGACGCCGGGCTGGAGGGGTACACATTTCACCAGGTGGCAGGGAATGGTGGAGCTTGTGTCATGAGCACCGGATGAAGAGAAACACACAACGAACAGTGTATCATTGCACAGTATTATTGAGATGCCGTGGATTATGTCCAGGGGGGACAGGCACAAAAACCTCGAGCGAGGGCATGTTCAAGATGGGGGGCGTGTGAGAAACCTCCACAGGGCAAGGCAGGCGACGGTGGAGAGATCGAAGGGACTGAGGAAGGGCCCAGCGGCGAGGGCGTGATCGTAGGTAAGCTTGACGTGGGGAGCATGTGGTCACTCGACGGAGTGCGTGAGACCAGAGTAGAGGGTGAGGTCGGAGGAGAGCTCGAAGACTGGGGCTGGAAGTCACTTGATCGAGTGTGTAAGTCCAATGTGGAGGGAGTGGTCAGAGCGTTGTGAGCCACGACAGTGAGTGGCGTGGTCGTGGCCTGAAGGGGGGTAGAAGAAGGCTCAACATGAGCAGGCTTAAGTATGTTGAGAGAGACTGTAACAGCTGAATCTTTCATCTGGATGTCGTAGGTGTTGGATGAGAGCCGGAGAACTCGGTACGGGCCGATATATGGAGGTTGGAGGGGAGCACGGACAGTGTCATCTCGGAGCATGACATACTCGCAATTTTCCAGAGATTTCGGGATGTGAACCTTAGAGTGGGAGTGGCTGGCGGGTGGAGGGATATGGAGGTTGATGAAGTGACGTCTGACACGGTGCACGAAGGAAGGTAAGTCAGACTGAGGGAGAGAAGTGGAAGGGCTCACAAGTTCGCCAGGGAGAACAATGTTCTGGCTGTATACAAACTCGGCTATTGTGCCTTTGAGGTCTTCCTTATAGATCGCACAAATGCCAAGTAGTACAAAGCGAAGGGCCTCCATCCATAGAGAGTTGTGGCATCGAAGAGCCGCCTTGAAAGTGCGGTGCCAGCGCTCGACTAGCCCATTACTTTGGGGGTGATATGCTGTGGTATGGATGCGACGGATGCCGCAAATGTTACAAATTTCGTTGAACAAGGTCGACTCAAATTGTCTACCCTGGTCAGTCGTGATGATAGCTGGACATCCGAAATGCGATACCCATGACTCGACGAAAGCTCGAAGAACAGTTTCTGCCGTAATATTGGGGAGGGGGATAGCCTCGACCCAGCAAGTTGTTCGGTCAATAGATGAGAGAACATAACGAAAGCCATTAGAGGGAGAAGAGGGCCGACAATGTCAATATGCATATGTTAGAAGCGCCCAGGAGGGATCGAAAAGGCGCTGAGGGGGGCTGAAGTGTGCTTGTGTACTTTTCAGCGTTGGCAAAGTGCTCCGCTACAAAGCGGGCGGACGCACGAACACCGGGGTGAGCTAAATTATGCAATGCGTTGAAGACAGCTCGACGGAGCGTGGTTGGGATGAGGGGGCTTAACGTGCCCATACTGTCGTCGCACTAGATCTCACCAGAAATGCCAGGGAAGGTGGTGCGGACGAAGTGTAGTGAAGAAGTAGAGTCTGAAATCAGGTTTTGTCTTTCCTCGTCAGCGGGTTGGAGGTTAGGTAGTTCAGAGAGGTCTAACAGCAAACTCATGAAAGGAAATTAGCAACTATATTTTCAGCACCCTTTATGTGTCTGACATTGGTTGTGAACTAAGATATGAAGTCCATGTATCTGAAGCGCCGAGGAGGCGGGTCAGCTGGCGGGTTTGTAATGACCGCAGCCAGGAGTTTGCGGTCTGTTTAAACATAGAAAGGGCATCCCTCAACATCAGTCTTAAAATGCTTGATCACTGTGGAATATTTTCGCTGTGCGTTGGTGAGCTTGCACGAGAAGAACTGCAGAGGCAAAGTTTGGCCGTCGATTATCTGACTAAGGACAGCGCAGATGGCAGTATTGCTCACGTCTGTGGTGATGAAAAGCTGCACATTGGGATGAGGATGCGTGATGGTGCAGGCCTCAGCAAGAAGATTTTTGAGGGCAGTGAAAGAGTCAGTCATAGCAGGGGTCCATGGAACGGGCCGAGATCCAGAAGTGTTGGTGCCTGCCAAGGCATCCGTCAGTGGAGCCTGAATCTCTGCAGCCTGAGGTAGATGTTGGTGATAATAATTAACCATCTCCAGAAAGCGCCTAACCTCTTTGAATGACGAAGGTCTGGGTAGGGTTAGTATTGTTAGTACTTTCTCAGGGGGCAGCGAAATGCCGTCGGTAGAGAGCTGAAAACGAAGAAAAGTGACAGCGGGCTGATGTAGCTGCAATTTTTCCTGGTTGGTCTCGATGCCTGCTGCCACAAAAGAGTTCATAGCAGTTTGCACATGTCGAATGTTGTCCTCGATGGAGGAGATGAGCACAAGAATGTCATCAAGATATGCAAAGCAGAATTTTAGGTCGAATAGCACTTCGTTGATGAAGTGTTGCCAGGTCTGGGTTGCGTTTTTCAGACTGAAGGGCATGAATTGAAACTGAAATGACCCGTTCGGGGTGGTGATTGCTGTCTTCTCGATGTCTTCAGGTGCCATGGGGATCTGGTGGTAGCTCCCGTTTGCAATCAATGACAAAGAATGTGGTCGCACCTGCGAGGGAACTGGTAAAGTTGGCAATGTTAGGTATGGGGTAGGTGTCCATAATTGTTCATGCATTTAGTCGACGGTAGTCTCTGCACATGCAGCAGGACCTGTCTTTCTTGGGTGTCATGTGTATGGGCGTAGACCAGTGTGTGTGTGTTGGGGTTTATGGGCGCTCAACATCGAGGTCATCAGCGCCCGCGTAGACCAGCTACTGGCAGAGGGTTCAATGACGCCGGAGCTCAGAAGTTCAGAAATCTGCTTTTTAAGGTCGGAGAGGCGCTTGGGACAAAGTCGACATGGTTTACTGGAGTTCGGGGGTCCTGGCGTGAGGCGAAGCTTGTGAACTGTTCCGTTGGTGACGACAGAAATGTTGCTGGCGGCACGGGAGGCGGTTTGTTTACAATGTGTGGCGGGCGGGGCTGTTAGTGACTCCACTGCCCGAGGGCGCGGCCTGTGGCAGCATGGTCGCGGGTGAAACGCTTGGTGCGAGTACACTGTTTGTGTTGTCAGTGGCGGTCGCATGGCAGCGCGCAGGAGCCGAAGTTGCATAGTTTGAGGTGCTGTCCGCGAGGGGCGGGGTAGGAGCCGTCAGTTCGGGAACACGTGACGCTCGTCGTGTATGCGCACTTATGTCCGGCCGAGTGTCAAACGCTGCCATGTTAGGAGGGTGCGGCCCTGCGGAACTGTCAGTACACGTTATGGCAGTCTTGATAGCACAGTTGTGAGGCGTAGCAGTAGGTAAACACATGGAGGCTCGATTGCTGGGATTGCAAGCAGATTCGGTGCACTTACTGACCTTGCTTTGTCCTTGCTGTAGTGTCTGTAATTCCTTTGCTGCATCAGAGAGCTGGAGCTGTGTTTTGTGGAGCTGGATGGAGAGCTCAAAGTTTTCCTTGCATATGCGAGCGACGTGTTCAAGCTCTACAAGGCACTTGTGCGTGGTTTCTTGTAATGTCGTCGACAGAGACAAGCATGTACGGATGAGATGAGCTCAGACCGATGTGTCACGGGAGGGTTTACTAAAGGGAGCACAGGGGAAGTGAGTCTTGGACGGATGATGAAACACGGTGTTTTGCACTAGGACCAGTGGAAGTTTGTGGTGTCACAAGAAGTCAGTGCCTAGTATAGGTCCGTCAATTTCGCACACTTAAAAGTCCACTCGAGTTTGCAGTTTGCGGAGAGTGAGATGACGTGGGCAGTTGAACCCAAGCATTGTAGTTTAGTTGAATTCACGGCTTGCAGTGAAGTATGATGAGGGCGGATGTTCGACGATGCTGAGGACGTAGGCAGCAGCAAAACATCGGCGCCTGTGTCCACTAGGAAATGGTATCCTGACGAAATGTCTTTAATGTAAAGTTTTCCGCAATTATCTGGACGTTCCCGGACAGAATGGAGCACTGGGGGGTGCCTGTCATGTTGTGCACAGGAGGCAGCACCCGGACCTACCTGTGATTGCGTTTGGGAAGTAGCAGGGTGGTCTTCAGTTCCGTACCGCCTCACCAAACCATGTGTGGAAGTAACAGTATGGGTAGAGCGGTTGCATTTCCTGCGGAAGGTTCGTTGCCAGTGGCAGTGGCCGAGGTTTGGAGGCCGCAGCTGGTTCGGTTGCAGGAGGGGGCGTGACCGTGGGCGGAGCCGGTGACGTCCCAGATGCTTGTTTACTGCTTCCCGGAGCGAGTGGAACAGTTGGCTCGGTATGGCCCCGGCCGCGTCCGGATGCAGGGCGATAAGCCTGAACCTGAGACTTGTCAGGTAGGCAGTGGCTGGCGAAATAGAGCAGTGGTGCATCGTGTAGCTTGTCAGCAATTGTCATTCTTTGCTCGACAGGTTCAGGAGACCTTTGAGCCAGAGCAAAGCGGATGTGAGGAGAGCTGTGTCAAAGAGTAATCGGCGCTGACCAGGGCACATAGCCGTCTCCAGAGCTGGGAAGGTTTGTCATTGCCTAGTTGCTCAACGTGGAGCACCTGCTGTATTGCTGCCTCAGTTGAGTGTGCAAGCCGATGTTGAACTGTCTTTTTGGCTAGAGTGTACTGGGTAGATGGGTCCGGGGCGTCGACCAGGTCAGCAATAAAGTCCTCCTGGTCGTGCAGGCACAGAAACCTTGTTGACTCGTCGAGTTTGTGATGATCAAACACTTCGTCCACAATTTTGAACCATGTTGTTGCCCTGTCGGGATGAAACGGCGGCAGCGTCGGAAAGTGTTGTAGAAAGTTCAGAAGAACAGGTTGAGTTGAGTTCGTCGGGGCACTGCCTGACTCGAGCTGTTGTTGCTGTAGTATTGCAGGAGACTGTGCCTCCAGGGGATGTGGCAACAACGGCTGTTCAGGTGGCAGTGTGAAGGTGAAGTGTTGTGTTTGAGCGCGATCTGTCACAACATGGAAGCCAGTGCAGGTGAGACACCGTAACGTGTCGATTGCGGTTGCGGAAGCTTTACATGTTGCAGGTGTGTTCAGACTGATGCGTCATGGAAGACCAACGCGGATGAGGCACCCAGATGTGCTGAGAACGGTAGCGGAAGCTCGACTGGAGCCACCGTGGGGGTGACAGGTGAGAAAAAGTTCAAAGTTTGAGAACACGTGTTAGTCCACGGAAAGCTCGACATATGATCAGGGACCTGTGTTGCAGGGAGGCTGCGGAGGTGCGGGCTGTCCAGAAGCACAGTGTGGGAAATGATGTCAAACGTGGGATGGAATGTGTGAATGTTCACTGTTCATAGTCACTACACTCAAAACGGTGTGCAGATAAGGTAAATGTGGCACAAAACACTGAGGCGTAGCAATGGGACAGAGGTGGAGGTCAGGCACAGATAACAAGTGATTGTTCCTGTTGCAGGCCGAGGTATCGAAGTAGGAAGGCATGTGCTGATGCTGAACTGAGGCAGGTGTGGGCGTGGTCAGATGCTGCGGAGGTTGACCTGTGAGCGAAGCAGTTCCGGCCACGTGGCAGGTATCTGTGTGGTACTACAAGGATTTCAGCGTGGCAAAACGTTGTCCTGGCGGTAGTAGGTTGTCCGACAAAGTATTTGCAGAAATCGACATTGGTCTTGCACTGCACGGAGATCTGTAAGAGGTAACTGCACAGTTGATGAGGGAGGGCACATGTGGTGGGAACAAAGGCGTTTGATAGCCAGAGTCATGCACACTCCTAACCTCACTTACTGTTTCAGGCTTGAGAATGTCTGGCAAAATCGGCGGAATCATCAAATGAGAGGCATCGTGTTGCAGTTCTGGCGGGTGTACATCGCCCGCAACATGATGCATGTTGATCACAAAATCCGGCGTTAGGCACTGGGTCAAAGTCATTGTTCGAATTTTGTGTTGATGTAATGCATGCGAAAATAACCGACACGGAGGTTGCAGACACAGTAAAACGGCGAAAACGGAAGACATTACAACTCAGGGTCACCAGTGAGGGAGAAGTTCAGGTTGGTTACACCAAACAACACCCATTTTGCAATAGTTCATTTATGCACCTAAACACATGCAAGGCTCACAAAGAACTGACATGGCGGAACAGCCCAAAGACAATGCTCAGAGTTCAAAGACGATGCTCAGAGTCCACAGACAAACGCATATTGATGCTGGTGTCGACCTTATCGGTGCCACAAGGACATGGATGGGGAGGATGTAACTACCAGTTCTTCACTTTACAGCGATCCAACCCCTTGTACATCCAGACAAGCCAAGGCAATGAGAGGGGTGTGGGGGGTGGGGGGATGGTCTTGATTCGTCATCAGAGGAAGAAGATGCATACTCAGTGTGGGACAGTGATGAAGACTTGATTTTGTCCTCTGCAGATTCTTCAGATCAAGATGAAAATACTGTTATCTCCATAGGTCAAGGTGGACTATATGGTGGTCAAAGTATATTGTAAAACATAATCATTTCGATGTTATGTTAGCAAAGTTTATTACCTTATTGACAATGGTTTTGTTGGAACATTTTTAAAAAGAGTTCCTCAGACCAAAAAGTCCAATGACTGAAGAAGAATCTTTTGTCTCAAGAAACGATGTTGCCCTAAAATTGTCATTGCCGGTTCTCAGTTCAAGTGCTCGTTTCAAAGACATGCTTTGTTTTGAGAATGATCTGTCTGATTTAACAATTTATTAATAATATAGTACCAGTCTCATGGTTCTGTTTGTTCACCTCAAGTTTGAGTAGATTAGACATGTGACACAAACATTTTGATTATTTCACCTACTTTTAAAATTAATAAACCATTATCTTTTGAAATAAATGTTTATTTGTTTATTTTATAATAGAAAAAAATATATTTCATAGCTTTTATCAACCTCTCTTTGCTTTTAAAAGAAACAGTGTAGTTTTATAACACTGTTTCTGTTCACACGAATCTGTGGGCTGATTAGAAACACCATGTTTAAATTTTTTTAAATTCATTGGAAGAAAATAATTTGATAATAATTTCATAAGCTGATAAAAGCAAAACAGACCTGAGTTTTGGGTAGTATTTTTTTTTGTTTAAACTTGACAAACAATAAGTAAATTTTTCAACCAAAGTTCAAATTTGTTGGTATTCACCGCATTTTACAGTACCTTGGGGTTGCTGTGTCTCATTATTCGTTCTTCAACTACAACACCACATTCAAACTCACTTAAATCTTGATAGTATGCCACTGCAGCAGCAGTAACTGATTTAACAACTGCGCCAGACACCTGTTGTCTTATATGGGCATTGCCGACTGCAGTGCCATATTCTGGTTGTTTACATACCTCTGTATTTGAATAAGCATGCCTATACCAGTTTCTTTGGCACTTCAGTGTAAATTGTATTATAAAGTTTTGAAAAGGATGATAAACAAATCCAGGAGCTTACACATTAAGCGTGAAATTTATAACTTTAGGAGCAAAATAAAATCAGTTTGGAATATCATAAAGAGAGTGTGGCAAGAGCAGTAAAAATGATCTTACTGTAGAGATAAGTTACCATGACAAGAAGGTATACAATCCTGTAACAATTTCTAACATTTTTAATAATCACATCTCAATTGCAGCAGGACAGTTTGGCTTGTTAAATACAGCCATAAATTTATTTCAGCGAGCTAACCACAACATGTATGACCTAATTTGTATACTTCCACTAAGTGAATTTAAAAATATAATCAAGCCCTTAAAAACAAAAATACGACAGGTATTGACAACATTTCATCAAAAGTTGTAAAGCACTGCAGTGATTATATATGTAAAGTCCTGTGTCAAATTTTCGATGATTATTTGCAGCAAGGTGCAGTCCCAGAGAGACTGAAGTTTGCTGTTATGAAATCACTTTTTAAGAATTAGGTCAAAAGCTACTGACTAACATCTCTGCTAATTTGCTTCCCGAAAATATTGAAGAAAAAAGAATGAAATTATTGAGTCAATAACTACTGTAACAAAGTTACACCCACTGGAATTTTCTACGACTTGTGAAAGGCGTTTGACTGTGTAAACAACAACATTCTTGTAAGAAAGGCCAATTTTCATTGTTTGAATGGTAGCACCAGTGGGGTAAGTTTAATGGTACTGATGTCTGTCCTGTTTCATCTGAATGGGGCACATTAAAGTGTGGAGTGCCGCAAGGACCCAGTTCTGTACCTTTCTGTGTGTTATCTTCATCAACAATCTCCCGCTTCGTACAGACATTGAGAGTAAATTTACTGCTTTTGCTAATGACACTACTATTCTGTTTGAAAGCTGAACAATCACTGAACTAGAAAATAAATGTAATGCTGTACTTGTAGATATCTTACACTGGTTTAAGTCCAATGGATTAACATTCAGTATTGCAGAAACTCAGTATACCATAGTTTCATGCATGTCAACAAGAAAAGAAGTAATCTGTTGAACTGTGGTACCAAAATATGTTACACTGTGAAGCTTCAAAGTTCCTGATGGCAAGCTAAATTGGTCTTGCTATATTCTAGACCTTCAAGAAAGATTCATTGTGGCAACTTATGCCCTGTGTGTAATTACCACTATTGGTGATATGAATGCTAAAAAAGCTGCTTAATTAGGCTATTTTCACTCTGTCATCTCATACAGTACAATTTTTGGCGTAATCAACCCTTATACAAAAAATCTTATTGCATAAAAGAGAGTAGTTAGAATCATGCATGGTATTGATCCAAGATATTCTTGCAGGAAACCTGTTCCGTAAGCTCCAAATATTAACCACCAAATCTCAATACACCTTTTCTTTGATGCTTTTTGTCTCTAGTAACCATTCTCTATTTACATCTAATAGTATACACTATACACTGAGTTGACAAAATTCATGGGATTGTGATATGCTCATGTATGGATGGTGGTACTATTGTGTACACAAGATACAAAAATGGCACTGCATTGCCAAAGTGTCTTTTATTCTTAGAGGATTCATGTGAAAAAGTTTCGGATGTGATTAGGTCCACATGACAGGAATTAGCAAACTGTGAACATGGAATGGTAGTTGGAGCTACATGCATGGAATATTCCATTTTGGAATTTTTTAGGAAATTCAATATTCTGAGATCCACAGTGTTGGGAGTGTGCCAAGCATATCAAATTTCAGGCATTACCTCTCTCCACACATAATGCAGTGGGCCACAGCCTTCACTTAATGACTGAGAGCAGCGGAATTTGCATAGAGTTGACAGTGATAACAGACAAGTAGCATTGTGAACTAACCACAGAAATCAATGTGGAATGTATGAAAAATTTTATCCATTAGGACAGTAATATGGGAACGAAGTTTTTCGTGGCGCCACATATGTATAAAACATTCTCGGTATTCTTGCCACGTCAGTTCTAGATAAAATCTTGAGCTTTCGATGATTACCTCCATCGTCATCGTCAGGAGCTGATTGTCTCCACTGCTGCTATGGTAGCCTCTACATAGCCTGAAGACAGCTTCTGATTGGTCGGCTTTTGATTGGTCGGCGATTACGTACTGAATTCTGGGCTGCCAGACGATATTACAAAAAATCTCAGAGTCTGAGCTCCTAGACCGCCCAGGTTGTACAGACTACCGAAGCTCCATAAGGATAATGTTCCCATGAGACCTATTGTCAGTGCAATTGGTTCTCCTACTTATAACCTGGCCAAATACCTAACAAAGTTGATGACTCCTATAGTCAGCCGGTGTGAACATCACATCAAAAACTCCCAGATGCTCATTGAGAAAATTAAAGAGATTAGAGTTGGTGCAAATGACATTTTAGTCAGCCTGGATGTGGTATCACTGTTCACAAAAGTTCCTGTGGAGGACACTTTGAAAATGCTGGCAGATCTTTTTCCTCCTGAAACTATAAAGTTGTTCCGGCACGTGATGACGACCACCTACTTTTTGTATGGTAATAAATTTTATGAAATGGCAGACGGTATGGCGATGGGTTCTCCGTTGTTTCCATCACTGGTTAACTTTTTTATGGAGAATTTTGAAGAACGTGCGTTAAATTCGGCTCCCCTCCATCCATCCTTATTTTATCGTTACGCTGACGATACATTTATGATCTGGCCACATGGCGCAGAAGCTCTCGAACAATTCATGGAACACATGAACAGCATCTATTTGAACATCCAGTTCACTGTTGAGATGGAGAAGGAAGGGAGACTGTCTTTCTTAGACGTTTTAGTACAACGACAGGCAGACGGGCGCCATGGCCACTCTGTATACCGTAAGCTGACGCATACCAATTTATACCTGAATGCACAGTTTCCATCATCCTGCTCAGAAGAGAGCCGTTTTGAACACGTTGGTATATAGAGCCAAAACTGTGTCTGACGAGGACCACTTAAGGTCCGAGATTAACCACCTGAAGAACATGTTCCGAAAGAATGGCTATGGTGCACACGATATAAAGGCAGCATTCTTCAAAAGAAGGAAACGTGAAAATGCTGCAACCTCACAGGATGAGACACCGATTGCAGTTCTTCCTTTTTGTGGCATGATTTCCAGCAAAATAGGAAGAGTCCTGCGTAGATGTGGTATAAGACCGATTTTTCGTCCTCCTACGAAAATTAAGGAGATGATGCGCCCTGTTAAGGACAATCTCAGCCTCAGGGTCCCTGGAGGTTATAATATACCCTGTGAGTGTGGAAGCAATTATATAGGTCAGACAATTCGTACCGTTTCTGACCGCTGTGCAGAACACCAACGCCATATTAAAAATAGAGAACTGGAGAAATCGGCAATTGCGGAGCACAGCCTCACAAACAAACATAAAATATTGTTCAATGAAACTAAAATTCTGTCCCATGCCTCCAAGTACTGGGATTCTGTTATTAAGGAGGCTGTTGAAATAAGAATGAGCCAAAAGAACTTTAACCGCGATAGCGGATACCATCTGAGCTGTGCGTGGAAATGAGCGCTTGATGCAGAGAAGCAGCAGAGACGTTCCTTCCAAGGTTTACGTTCAAACAGAAGCGATGGCACCACCGGCGCACACAGTGACCCCATCTGAGACAGCAGTACGTAATCGCCGACCAATCAAAAGCCGACCAATCAGAAGCCGACTTTGGGCTATATAGAGGCTACCATAGCAGCAGTGGAGACAGTCAGCTCCTGACGATGATGATGGAGGTAATCATCGAAAGCTCGAGTTTTTATCTAGAACTGACGTGGCAAGAATACCAAGGATGTTTTATACATTAGGACAGTATAGCAAAATCTGGCATTAATGGTCTATGGCAGCAGACCGTTATTAGTGTCTTTACTAACAACATGACATCACCTGCAGTGCCTCTCCTGGACTCATGACCATATCTGTTGGACCCTAGATGACTGGAAAAACCATGGCCTGGTAAGGTGAGTCCTGATTCAAGTTGCTAAGAGCTGATGGTAGGGTTCAAGTGTGGCGCAGACTGCACGTAGCCATGAGCCCAAGTTATCAACAAGACACTGTGCAAACTGGTGGTGGCTCCATAATGGTGTGGGCTGTGTGTATATGGAATGGACTGAGTACTCTGGTCAAAGTGAAACAATCACTGACTGGAAATGATTATGTTTGGCTACTTGGAAATCATTTGCAGCCATTCATGGATGGAATTTTTGTGGATGAGAATTTGTTGTGTGAATGGGCCACCACTGTCCGCAATTGATTTGAAGAATATTCTGGACAGTTTGAGTAGGTGATTTGACCACCAAAATTAGTACAACCAGATTAATCAATGAACATTTTTGGAAATTTGTATAGCCATTTGTATTTATTTTTTAAGACTTACCATTTATAATGTTAGCTATAATTCATTTTTGTTGTTCAAGATGGTCAGTGTATGAATTTTTTTTTTCTGTGCCGTAAGATGTTCTCAGTATATTATGTCATTTTTACTTGAAATACACTTTCTTAATTTTTCTGTAACTTTTAAGTTTACTCACCAATTTTCTACATTTTTGTAACTGTACATTTTGTTTATTGCAGTTCTTTAATGACATAACCCTGTCTCAATCCACATCCTTGCGATCCAACAGAACATGAATCCTGGATGAAATGTAACTATATTATGAGAGGGAAAGAGTCTTTTTGTTGTGCCTATCTACAACTCAGCATCTTTACAACTTTGTGAGTAGCAACTTTTCTTTTCATAATATTGTTACAACATGAGTCCTGTTTCTCATGTAGTGAGATAGCTGACTATGTGTGGTGTGCACATAAGGTCTTTTTTACATTAGGCAACTCTCCATCCAGTGAGATACAGATAGCTGTAGGAGACCCAGAAGTAAAAATGTAAGGTCTAAAAGATGCCCCGCTGCAAGTGAGAGTATTAAAATCCTAGTAGATAACTGCCAAAGCATTTGCAACAAAATGCCAGAGCTTGAAGTGCTCCTGAAAGCAGTGAAGCTCACATAACACTAGATACAGAAAGCTGATTGAAACCTGAAATTGATAACTGAGATTTTTTGTGAAAAATTAAGTGTATATCCAAAGGATAGGCTAATAGGAAATGGAGGCAGTGTGTTTGTTGCAGTTGATGAGAAACTCAGATCTACCAAGAGAAATTGAAGCTGCATGCAAAAATGTTTGGGCAAGTCTAACAGTCAAGTGAGGAAATTACAGTTTTGTTAAAGGTGCGCATGACAAGACATCCTGTGAAGCAGCCTGCATTCTCTGGAAAATACCTAGAATAGATAGTTCAGTACCTCACTCATGGTGGAAATATTTTGGATCTAAAGGCAACAAACAGACCTGACATTCTTGAGGAAGTCTATATCAAAACTGGTATCAGTGACCATGACCTGGTTGTGGCAACAATGGTTACCAAAGTACAAAGCACAACTAGAACAAGTAGAAAGGTGTATATCTTCAGTAAAGTAGATAAAAAAGTTGTAGTGTCATGTCTGAAGGAGAAACTTGAAACTTTCAGTGCAGGGCAGGAGCATGCAGTGGAACCATGATTCAAGTTTAAAAGGATATTTGACATGCACTGCACAGTTATATACGTAATAGAACAGTCCATAATTGGAGGGACCCTCCATTGTATACAGTCACCATGAAGAAACAAAATCTGGTTAATAAGTTAAAACAAAGCGTAAGAAAATAGACAGAGATGCTGAATGAAATGCACTTGGCTGTCAAGAGACCAATGCATGAAGCCTTCTGTGTCAACCATAGAAGAATAATTTCAAATGATCTTTCACAAAACTCAAAGAAATTCTTGTCATTTGTAAGGGCTGTTAGTGGCACCAAAGTTAGTGTCCAGTCACTTGTCAATGAGTCAGGAACTGAAACTGAGGGAAGAAAAGTAATAGCTTAAATGCTAAACTCTGTTTTCAAATTTTTCTATACAAAGGAAAATCCAGGAGAACTGTTCCTATTTAATCCTCTTACCACTGAAAATGTGAGTGCAATAAGTGCTAGTGTCGGTGGTGTTGAGAAACAATGGAAATCATTAAAAGTGAACAAAGTTCCAGCTCGTGATGGGATCCCTATCAGATTTTTGGTGAAAATGAGAATGTCATCCAAAGATCAATAAACCACTGCCATGTCTGAGGAAATTCTTGAGACCATAAGGCATGTAGAGATACTCAAGCAGTCAAAACTGTGTGGTGATTGCTGTTTTTGTATATCATCTGGATGAGCTGGGATTCGTAAGTATGCTCATTTGCAGTCAATAACACTAACCCTGGCAAGTGCATGCATGAAGTCCTGGATATTAGGTATGGGATAACTATTGTGTACAGTCATAGAGTTCACTATCCATTAGTTACTATAAAGTCTGATCATAACACCTTTTTTGGGCACTAATTTAGTACTGGAAGCCCAAAGGGTGCCAGAAGAACGTAAATCCCTGCGTGCAACAGTTTGTTAATAGCCAATGTAGCTGTCTGTAAATCTGTGGGATGCATGTACTGAGGTTTGTGGTGAACTGGTGGACTATTTGTGGCCCTGATATGATGTAATGTCCTCTCCCAAACTGCACATGTATGAGTGCGGATGTGGGGGGTGGCAGAATTCATGACACAGTTTACTAACAATACAGGTGGTGCTGTACTGACCTTAGAGAGTTTGTTAACTTTTGGTAATGGGAGCTGGTGTGGTGTGGAGCATGCTGTGTGTGAGCCACAGTTGGCTGAGAGGGGTGAGGGAATATCAGGATGGAAGCTGGATATATATTGTATGATCGTATGGCATTGTTGGCCAGGAGGCCCCATCTGGGAAAGTTCGACCACCGAGTGCAAGTCTTATTTCAGTCAACACCACATTGGGTGACTTGCATGCTGGTGATGAGGATGAAATGATGACGAGGACAACACAACACTCAGTCCATGACCGGAGAAAATCTTCAACCCTGCCAGGAATCGGACCTGGGCCTACTGCATGGGAGGCAAGCACGTTACCTCTCAACTGAGCAGGCGGACGTGTACTTTGTCCAATGTCCCCGGCTGTTGACACTCTGCTGCATGGAGGTGTTCTCAGGCCAGTTGCAGATCTGTAGTTACATCACTGATGTCATGCTTAAGGTCCTTGTTTTTCATGCAGAGCCACTGCGATTGGTTGTGACAGTCAATATTGCACTGATGTGAAGTCAGTATATCATCGAGTAGGGTGACACTTTCATGAAGCATATCACAGTATGTATTATTGACATGATGCTGTTCAATTGGAAATGGGACAAATGTGATCAGTGTAGGTATGATTGAGGCCAAGAGGTCCTGAATACTAGCACAGCTGGAATGATGAATGAGAACAGCATGAATGACATCGCATGAGAACCGGTCAAAGTGTAATAAGTCATTGTCAATTACTGACTGGATGCTGTCCATGACTTAGAATATCAAAGTACATTGCAGAGTAACTGAAAGGTGTACAGTGTGGTCAAGGGTGCCATGAACAATTATTTTTGAGTTGTTTGCAGAATGGATGCATAAGGACATTACTGATGTGTCAAGAAGTTGGGTACAAAGAGGCATCCCTGCATGGGTGTCATCTTATGAAGTATGCCAGTGTAGTCTGTGAAACAAATAGGTGTCTTGCTTCTTCCGCCTGGGGCAGTGCACCTATATCAGGGTGCTGGCAGTGATCAGGTAATCACAGGGCTCATGACACTTGGGTGTCAAGGCAGAATTGGCTGTGAAACCAGCAAGTGATTGGTTGGGAGTGGGAGTGGTATCAAGTGCATTGTTGCTGTGTGGTGCGGGCTGGGCGGCTGAGCCATAGTGAGTTTCCAGCAATTGTGGGGGTGCGGTGACGTCTTCATGAGCAGTCCTGGCAGTTCAGGTGGGTTTGATCATAACTCCAGTGGCACTAGGCATGGTATCCTTGTGCTTATTAATTCTGTAAATGTGGCAGATCACTGAAGACATGTGATCTGCCTGCACAAGTCAATCTTCTAAAGGGGCTGACTTGTGGGTGATCATTGCGAGCTGTAGGTCGGTCGGTAACTTCACTAGCCAAAGGGTTGATGTGTCTCTTATGCCACACATGATATTTCATGTGTAGAATAAGAGACACATCAACTGTTGCATGGAGTCAATGCCAAAGTTGCGACAGTGTGTTTTCCTGGGGTTGTTGCTCATACATGGCCTCCTGAAGTTGCTGTTCTGGAGTGTGTCAGAGTCTCTGTAATA
Organism: Schistocerca piceifrons; assembly: GCF_021461385.2. Taxonomy (NCBI): domain Eukaryota; kingdom Metazoa; phylum Arthropoda; class Insecta; order Orthoptera; family Acrididae; genus Schistocerca; species Schistocerca piceifrons. The sequence continues at coordinate 345,099,821 of NC_060139.1, forward strand.
GGGCAGCTTTTGCTGCATCATACTTGTTCTTATGTGGTGTAGTTAGTATAATATCACTTATGAGGTTGGCCTCTGCTATTACTTGGCAAAGCAGGTGCACATATCTCGTGGTCGTGCGGTAGCGTTCTCACTTCCCACGCCCGGGTTCCCGGGTTCGATTCCCGGCGGGGTCAGGGATTTTCTCTGCCTCGTGATGGCTGGGTGTTGTGTGCTGTCCTTAGGTTAGTTAGGTTTAAGTAGTTCTAAGTTCTAGGGGACTGATGACCATAGATGTTAAGTCCCATAGTGCTCAGAGCCATTTGAACCATTTGAACCAGGTGCACATACCTGTTGCCATTATTGGAAATTCTGAAAGTCCTGAAAATACATTCTGCAGTTGCAAACCACAATGCTGGCTGAGTGGCATTAAATGGCAGTAGTTTTAAATGTGGGTGTGACCATTGTGATGAGAAAGGTGAGTGAACATTCACATTGTTTGATATGTTGTGCAACATGGCTGTCAGATCTGCATGGAATCCTACGCAACTGACTGTGGTAGAAGAGGTAGCAGTTGTTGGAATCCAATGCGCAGTGCAGAGGACACAGAAGATGTAAATATGGAATCGTACATAGTGTATGGCCATTGCAGAATGAAGGCAGAGTTGGGCACGGTATTGTCCTCAAAGTCTAATAATAGGTTGGGAGCAGGTGGGAATTGTTGAGGCATGACAGGGACAGTGTCAGCAAGAGAAATGGCACACTGATGAATGTTGCACTCAGTTTTAATCACATGATTAGCACAGTGACAACACTGCAGCTCCTGCACTGCAGTCTTTGAGTTGTTATCCACAGAAATTGATGCGGTGGACAAATTGGTGTGGGTCGTCCCCATTGTTGCATCACAATAGAACGAATTTTCATGAATACTGAACAGGTGCATGTTCTACAGTAGCTGCAAAGACACCAATATAGGAGCTATTGAACTATGGATTGGTGGATACCACCAATAATACACAGTTAATTATGCAGTATTACACTTTATTAGCAAGAAATGCCTGTAATACGTCCAAACAGTAGCATCATCTACTACGCATTGCCCCTTCATTGTTTATGAAAGACCTCCCTCTCTGCCTCATGAGATTTGCAGACAGCTAAGTTGGCTATCCCCACAAAATGATTTAAATATCGCCTTTATTTCTGTAAAAGAAGCAGATTGTGGTTAGGAAGTATGGAAGGAAAGATAAGTGAAGAGGAACCACCAAATATAAATTAAATGAAAAAAAAAGAATAAATGAAAATTATGGCAGACAAGAAAGGGGGTAAGAAAGAAGTGAAAATCTATATGCAACAACAGTAATTTATGCTAGTTGAGACCAGAAAAGTGTCAGAGATCACAAACATTTTGTAGAGTAAACTTGTGTGTACTCCAGTACTATGTTGTAGTAGAAACAACTAGAGTCACACTTTTCACGTAAATACACTTCATAAACAGCGTCTTTATACTGTGTCCATATCAAAAAATGATGACTACATACAGAACATGGCTGAACAGAATGCACTGCCAAAACAAGTCAAAGAAGTCGACTCTCACAGAGATGGTGGTCGAATTTTGCTGAGTCGACTGCCGCCACAGAAGATCTGTAGGTGGTAGGAATGGCCGTGTCCATTATACCGTAAAAAGGTTTGGAGTGATCAGACTGAGTGGTTGTGCCCAAAGGGTGAAAAAACAACACAAGTTGAGAAGGGTACAGGCTTGTGTGCTGTATACTCTGATGCAGGGATAATATGCCTGGATTCTGTTTGATCACTGTTTGTTTGAGTTGGGCATTTGTTGTGCTGTAACTTGAAGTGTTTGTGATGGTTGTCGTCGACAGGGGAGGGGGAGGGGGGGGGGGGGAGAGGCTGTGGAACCCAACCAGGAGATGTGAAAGTGTCATGGAAAGTGATGTTTGACATACTTGCAATGACATTCTGTACTACACTTGAATATGGGATGGGGACTGGTACATGACGTCATTCATGGGAAACATTGTTCACAACACACAGCGATAATCACTGAAGACAGTCAATATGATGCAAAAATGCACAATAATGGAGTCACCACTGCAGGTACTCCAGTACCATGTCATAGTAGAAAGTCCTAGAGAAACACTTTTCACTTAAATACACTTTATTGATGGCACTTTACACGATGTTTGCAGTAAAAAATAATGATGACATACAAAACATGGCTGAACAGAACACACTGCCAAAACAGATCAAAGAAGCTCGTCCTCACAGAGGTGGTGGTCGACTCATGATGAGTCAACTGCTGCCATAAGCTAATATTTATAAAATTTTGAGTTGTTGGCATTTTGATGAAGCATATATAATAGCATTCCTAGTGTTCCAAGCAACAATGAGAAGCCTATTATATTTCAGCTTATGTTCTAGTCCAGGAACAATGGTGTCAGATTTATTATTTATTTATTTAATACATAATGTTACATGTAAATAGAGGTACAGATATAATGGACAGAAACTCTACAAAGCACAAAGGAATTAGCACTTTTCATAAGCAATATAGACACAAAGGAAATTATTTATCAATACCAAGATGTTCAATCCATTCTAGTCTGATGCAGATGCCTCCAGGAAGTCAGTCCAGTCTTTGTAAGAGTGCAAAGGACTGTCATTGCGAAGATACTGGATGGCCTATCTCAATGCACAACAATCACAGATGTTATCCTTTGCTGGCTATGTAGTGAATCTGTGCACTTTCCATACCCAGTGTGCACCCTGTTTAATGCCATCTACTGTCTTCAGTTTAATTCAGTTTCTTGAATCTTCAGATTGCAGTTCTGTGAAGAATATTATTTTTAAGTGCATTTAAAAGAACTTTCCTTTGAGTGGCTGGTATATAGCAGAGTGTTGTGCAATACTCACTCGATTTTGTAGGTAAGGGTAGGCATGGATAAAAATTTCAAAATATTTAATAGGAATAGTAAGATTAAACTCATCACTGACTGCAGGCTCTCTATATCACTGCACAATTAATTGCCAATATGAACTACACAACGAAATTTAATCTTGCAAAGAAAAAACATTAATCATCCAGTAGGAGAATATGTACTTGAGGTAGAGGTTTGAATTTCAACCTTTAATGACAGAAACACTTGTAAGCATCTATCTCAAACCACAAATGCTGCTATAACATTTGGAACGGTTTGAATTCCTTAATTCCGTATCTGTCTTGCTTCTTGATTGATCATAGCACACAGTAAAACAGATAATTGATTCTGAACAAAAGGCAGGCAGCAGAGAGAACAATATGCACTGTGCTCAAAAGACTGCTACCATGCAGATTATATCTCCTCTGGTGAACAGAAAACTCTTAACAAAACATGGTATAGTGTATGGCCACCCAAAGAGTGCAGAACCTTTTAATTTCAAAATGTTGGTGGTAACATTTGTTGTACATAATCTTTTTATCTGAAGGCAAAAACTTTCCACTATTCAGACATTGTTTGATTAGGGATAGGAGTCCATTGGAATTGTGAGTTATTTTAGTATAAATTACTCACATAGTCAAAATTGTTTATGAACATGACATATACTGAATAAAAGGTCTCATGCACATAGATATTTAAATTTGAGGGTTGGAACTTAAATAGTGGCAACTATTTATTCACAACCAATACAAAAGAGTTACATGTTTGCACCTGTCACTGTCCTTTAGAGTAGTCACCAGCATTGTGTAGAAGCCATTACCAGCGATGTGGAAGTTGTAGTATACTGTTAGCAGACCCTGTTCTGCTGATGGTGCTAATGGAGTGGTCTAAAGTTATGGTGATTCTCATGTACAACTGTGATGGTGTTACCCTAATGCATTATGTTTCTCCATGGCAGACCGTCAATGCACGGTATTACTGTTCATTTTTGGAGCATCACATACGACCAGCTTTGTGAAAGAAGCTACAACACTTTCTGCGCAACCCACCCATCAATCTGCATGAGAATGCGCATACAGTACAGGCTGTGGCTGCTCTGTTCGGTCGATGGGACTGGGATGTACTGTACCATCCACCATACTCTCAAGACTTAAGTCCTTGTGACTTTGATTTGATTCCAAAGATGAAGGAACCACTTCATGGCATTCCCTTTATAACTGTTCCAGAGATTCAACAGGCAGTAAGCTACTTCATTTGCACCATCAACAGAACTGGCTCTGTTAACAGTATACTACACCTTCTATATTCCTGGCAATGGGTTCTACACAGTGCTGGTGACTACTTTGAAGGAGAGTAACAGGTGCAAACATGTAACTCTTTTGTATCAGTTGTGAATAATTAGTTGCCACTATTTAAGTTCCAATCCTCATAGATTCATGATGAGAGTTCATCTTAGTCACTGAAAATGTTTTTGTTTATATTTAGTGTGGCTTCCTTGGAATGCTACACTGGATCCTATGAAAGTCTGCTGGTGTCACTATTCAGATCTGTTGCTATGTGAACTGCTCAGCTGATGTTATTTACTTATGATGTTATATGCTGTGATGTTTTCAACAGTTTTATTTCCCTATACACAGTCATGTTGCTCAGGGCTGGATACCTTTATTCCCTGGATCACTAACTTGCTTCACCATTTGGGCATGCCTCAAGGAAAAACCAGGGTAAAACCATGAGTGAAGCCTACAGTTACATAACTGCTACAATGATTTTCATTTATATTATGTTTAAATAGTGTAGTGCTCATTATGATTGAGTTGCTCTGAGTAGGGGCATAGGAAAGGGTTGACGACCTACAGCAAAAACATAAAAAAGTCATTCATATTATCTTCTGCTCTTGAAGACAATAATTGCCTCCACATAGCATCAGAATGGTGTCAGCTATGTTGGTGGCATGTTGAATGATGAGATGCTATAAAGATCAGAGAGATGAATGAATGGGTTGGCTCAGCCAAGGTTTGAGGTGTGCCATCAGCAAACACCCTCAGATGGGAAAAGCTTTGGAAAAGGCACCAACTAGCAAGGAATGATTGAGTACATGCAACATTTGGAAAACATAATGAGCAAAAAAACTGTATAAGGAAATGGATTAATACACAGCAAAGATGATAATGAATAGTACTGTCTGACTGACAGCAGATGTCACCTAGGTGAATTTAAAGTGATGAGTCTATTATAAGTTTACATTTCTATAATTAATACATGTTCAATTCAAATTAAGTAATTGTTGTCACCGACAGCATGGGATTCTGTTGCCTCTAAGGCCCAATCATTGAGTCTCCATTTTCTGTTTCTTCTTTAGAGCACAACATCACATTTTCTATTATATTTTCAAAATCTTTCATTGAGCAATACCCACATAGCACAGTTGTCTCAACAATCCAGACTCACGTAGCTATATTGACACCGAGTGTTGCAGCCACATACAGTGTCAGTTCTATAGCAGTTCTTCCACCTCTCATTCTGTACATTCACAGACACTCCTACATATATTGGTACTATGAGTTCATATCAACCAATAAGTCATCTAAAGTGCATGGACCTCACAAACTTCACAGTAGAGATCACGGGTTACACGCCATTGTTTGAATCTGTCATCACAGCAGCAGATGTAACTACATATCCCATAATTGAAGTGAGTCTATTAGTCATATGACTTTGATACAAGACACTAAAGCTTGACTGCCTCAAATCCCATAAGAGTGCAGTTATCCAATAAAACACAACTATAATTGCTGTTCTAAAGAATTAACATAATTATCTTTCTATAATATTTGTGTAACCTTTAATTGTGCAACCTATTATCGGTTCTGAAGTCACAAGCACAGACTTGCGCCATAGGGTGGTGGGGTTTCGGGTTCCGCTGAATAGGTCAGGAGTTCACTACACTCAGCTGCCTGCTACATGGGTAGCGGAGGCTGTGTGGCATGGACTGGGTGGTTGTTTTAGGTTAGAAGGCCTCGGGAAAGTACGGGGTGGGCTGCAATCTCAAAGGGTGCATGGAAAATACAGGATGTCCTTGGATCAAGGAACAGTCGGAATTGTAGTTGTATATTGTTGTAGTTGTAAATTGTTGTAGTTGTGCTGGGAAAGTCCCTGAGCTTCAAGTACTAATAGAAAGCACAGAAGCTGAAATCGTTATAGGTACAGAAAGCTGGCTAAAGCCTGAAATAATTTTTACGAAGTCTCAGACGGTGTTCAGGAAAGATAGATTAGACGGAATTGATGGTGGAGTGTTTGTGTCTGTCAGTAGTGGTTTATCTTGAAGTGAAGTCGAAGTAGATACTCCGTGTGAATTGGTATGGGTGGAGGTTATACTTAACAGCTGAACTAAGTTAATAATTGGCTCCCTCTACCGCCCCCCCCCCCCCAGACTCCGATGATATAGTTGCTGAACAGTTCAGAGAAAATTTGAATCTCGTAACAAATAAATGCCCCACTCATACGGTTATAGATGGTGGGGACTTCAACCTTCCCTCGATATGATGGCAAAAATACTTGTTCAAAACCAATGGTAGGCAGAAAACATCTTCTGAGATTGTCTTAAATGCTTTCTCTGAAAATTATTTCGAGCAGTTAGTCCATGAACCCCCCATGAACCATGGACCTTGCCGTTGGTGGGGAGGCTTGCGGGCCTCAGCGATACAGATGGCCGTACTGTAGGTGCAACCACAACGGAGGGGTATCTGTTGAGAGGCCAGACAAACATGTGGTTGCTGAAGAGGGGCAGCAGCCTTTTCAGTAGTTGCAGGGGCAACAGTCTGGATGATTGACTGATCTGGCCTTGTAACATTAACCAAAACGGCCTTGCTGTGCTGGTACTGCGAACGGCTGAAAGCAAGGGGAAACTACAACCGTAATTTTTCCCGAGGACATGCAGTTTTACTGTATGATTAAATGATGATGGCGTCCTCTTGGGTAAAATATTCTGGAGGTAAAATAGTCCCCCATTCGGATCTCCGGGCGGGGACTACTCAAGAGGACGTCGTTATCAGGAGAAAGAAAACTGGCGTTCTACGGATCGGAGCATGGAATGTCAGATCCCTTAATCGGGCAGGTAGGTTAGAAAATTTAAAAAGGGAAATGGATAAGTTAAAGTTAGATATAGTGGGAATTAGTGAAGTTCGGTGGCAGGAGGAACAAGACTTTTGGTCAGGTGATTACAGGGTTATAAATACAAAATCAAATAGGGGTAATGCAGGAGTAGGTTTAATAACGAATAAAAAAATAGGAGTGCGGGTTAGCTACTACAAACAGCATAGTGAACGCATTATTGTGACCAAAATAGACACAAAGCCCATGCCTACTACAGTAGTACAAGTTTATATGCCAACTAGCTCTGCAGATGATGAAGAAATAGATGAAATGTATGACGAGATAAAAGAAATTATTCAGGTAGTGAAGGGAGACGAAAATTTAATAGTCATGGGTGACTGGAATTCGTCAGTAGGAAAAGGGAGAGAAGGATACATAGTAGGTGAATATGGGTTGGGGGGAAGAAATGAAAGAGGAAGCCGCCTTGTAGAATTTTGCACAGAGCATAACTTAATCATAGCTAACACTTGGTTCAAGAATCATAAAAGAAGGTTGTATACCTGGAAGAATCCTGGAGATACTAAAAGGCATCAGATAGATTATATAATGGTAAGACAGAGATTTAGGAACCAGGTTTTAAATTGTAAGACATTTTCAGGGGCAGATATGGATTCTGACCACAATCTATTGGTTATGAACTGCAGATTGAAACTGAAGAAACTGCAAAAAGGTGGGAATCTAAGGAGATGGGACCTGGATAAACTGAAAGAACCAGAGGTTGTAGAGAGTTTCAGGGAGAGCATAAGGGAACAATTCACAGGAATGGGGGAAAGAAATACAGTAGAAGAAGAATGGGTAGCTCTGAGAGATGAAGTAGTGAAGGCAGCAGACGATCAAGTAGGTAAAAAGACGAGGGCTAATAGAAATCCTTGGGTAACAGAAGAAACATTGAATTTAATTGATAAAAGGAGAAAATATAAAAATGCAGTAAATGAAGCAGGCAAAAAGGAATACAAACGTCTCAAAAATGAGATCGACAGGAAGTGCAAAATGGCTAAGCAGGGATGGCTAGAGGACAAATGTAAGGATGTAGAGGCTTGTCTCACTAGGGGTAAGATATATACTGCCTACAGGAAAATTAAAGAGACCTTTGGAGAGAAGAGAACCACTTGTATGAATATCAAGAGCTCAGATGGAAACCCAGTTCTAAGCAAAGAAGGGAAGGCAGAAAGGTGGAAGGAGTATATAGAGGGTTTATACAAGGGCGATATACACTCCTGGAAATTGAAATAAGAACACCGTGAATTCATTGTCCCAGGAAGGGGAAACTTTATTGACACATTCCTGGGGTCAGATACATCACATGATCACACTGACAGAACCACAGGCACATAGACACAGGCAACAGAGCATGCACAATGTCGGCACTAGTACAGTGTATATCCACCTTTCGTAGCAATGCAGGCTGCTATTCTCCCATGGAGACGATCGTAGAGATGCTGGATGTAGTCCTGTGGAACGGCTTGCCATGCCATTTCCACCTGGCGCCTCATTTGGACCAGCGTTCGTGCTGGACGTGCAGACCGCGTGAGACGACGCTTCATCCAGTCCCAAACATGCTCAATGGGGGACAGATCCGGAGATCTTGCTGGCCAGGGTAGTTGACTTACACCTTCTAGAGCACGTTGGGTGGCACGGGATACATGCGGACGTGCATTGTCCTGTTGGAACAGCAAGTTCCCTTGCCGGTCTAGGAATGGTAGAACGATGGGTTCGATGACGGTTTGGATGTACCGTGCACTATTCAGTGTCCCCTTGACGATCACCAGTGGTGTACGGCCAGTGTAGGAGATCGCTCCCCACACCATGATGCTGGGTGTTGGCCCTGTGTGCCTCGGTCGTATGCAGTCCTGATTGTGGTGCTCACCTGCACGGCGCCAAACACGCATACGACTATCATTGGCACCAAGGCAGAAGCGACTCTCATCGCTGAAGACGACACGTCTCCATTCGTCCCTCCATTCACGCCTGTCGCGACACCACTGGAGGCGGGCTGCACGATGTTGGGGCGTGAGCGGAAGACGGCCTAACGGTGTGCGGGACCATAGCCCAGCTTCATGGAGACGGTTGCGAATGGTCCTCGCCGATACCTCAGGAGCAACAGTGTCCCTAATTTGCTGGGAAGTGGCGGTGCGGTCCCCTACGGCACTGCGTAGGATCCTACGGTCTTGGCGTGCATCCGTGCGTCGCTGCGGTCCGGTCCCAGGTCGACGGGCACGTGCACCTTCCGCCGACCACTGGCGAGAACATCGATGTACTGTGGAGACCTCACACCCCACGTGTTGAGCAATTTGGCGGTACGTCCACCCGGCCTCCCGCATGCCCACTATACGCCCTCGCTCAAAGTCCGTCAACTGCACATACGGTTCACGTCCACGCTGTCGCGGCAGGCTACCAGTGTTAAAGACTGCGATGGAGCTCCGTATGCCACGGCAAACTGGCTGACACTGACGGCGGCGGTGCACACATGCCGCGCAGCTAGCCCCATTCGACGGCCAACACCGCGGTTCCTGGTGTGTCCGCTGTGCCGTGCGTGTGATCATTGCTTGTACAGCCCTCTCGCAGTGTCCGGAGCAAGTATGGTGGGTCTGACACACCGGTGTCAATGTGTTCTTTTTTCCATTTCCAGGAGTGTACTTGAGGACAATATTATGGAAATGGAAGAGGATGTAGATGAAGACGAAATGGGAGATAAGATACTGCGTGAAGAGTTTGACAGAGCACTGAAAGACCTGAGTCGAAACAAGGCCCCGGGAGTAGACAACATTCCATTAGAACTACTGATGGCCTTGGGAGAGCCAGTCCTGACAAAACTCTACCATCTGGTGAGCAAATGTATGAGACAGGCGAAATTCCCTCTGACTTCAAGAAGAATGGAATAATTCCAATCCCAAAGAAAGCAGGTGTTGACAGATGTGAAAATTACCGAACTATCAGTTTAATAAGTCACAGCTGCAAAATACTAACGCGAATTCTTTACAGACGAATGGAAAAACTGGTAGAAGCGGACCTCGGGGAAGATCAGTTTGGATTCCATAGAAATGTTGGAACATGTGAGGCAATACTAGCTTTACGACTTACCTTAGAAGAAAGATTAAGAAAAGGCAAACCTACATTTCTAGCATTTGTAGACTTAAAGAAAGCTTTTGACAACGTTAACTGGAATACTCTCTTTCAAATTCTGAAGGTGGCAGGTATAAAATACAGGGAGCGAAAGGCTATTTACAATTTGTACAGAAATCAGACGGCAGTTATAAGAGTCGAGGGGCATGAAAGGGAAGCAGTGGTTGGGAAAGGAGTGAGACAGGGTTGTAGCCTCTCCCCGATGTTATTCAATCTGTATATTGAGCAAGCAGTAAAGGAAACAAAAGAAAAATTCGGAGTAGGTATTAAAATTCATGGAGAAGAAGTAAAAACTTTGAGGTTCGCCGATGACATTGTAATTCTGTCAGAGACAGCAAAGGACTTGGAAAAGCAGTTGAATGGAATGGACAGTGTCTTGAAAGGAGGATATAAGATGAACATCAACAAAAGCAAAACGAGGATAATGGAATGTAGTCAAATTAAATCGGGCGATGCTGAGGGAATTAGATTAGGAAATGAGACACTTAAAGTAGTAAAGGAGTTTTGCTATTTAGGGAGTAAAATAACTGATGATGGTTGAAGTAGAGAGGATATAAAATGTAGACTGGCAATGGCAAGGAAATCGTTTCTGAAGAAGAGAAATTTGTTAACATCGAGTATAGATTTAAGTGTCAGGAAGTCGTTTCTGAAAGTATTTGTATGGAGTGTATCCATGTATGGAAGTGAAACATGGACGATAAATAGTTTGGACAAGAAGAGAATAGAAGCTTTCGAAATATGGTGCTACAGAAGAATGCTGAAGATAAGGTGGGTAGATCACGTAACTAATGAGGAGGTATTGAATAGGATTGGGGAGAAGAGAAGTTTGTGGCACAACTTGACTAGAAGAAGGGATTGGTGGGTAGGACATGTTCTGAGGCATCAAGGGATCACCAATTTAGTATTGGAGGGCAGCGTGGAGGGTAAAAATCGTAGAGGGAGACCGAGAGATGAATACACTAAACAGATTCAGAAGGATGTAGGTTGCAGTAGGTACTGGGAGATGAAGAAGCTTGCACAGGATAGAGTAGCATGTAGAGCTGCATCAAACCAGTCTCAGGACTGAAGACCACAACAACAACAACATAGTCCACGAACCCACGCAAATTGTAAATGGTTCGAAAACATACGTGACCTCTTAGCCACAAACAATCCAGAGCTAATAGAGAGCATCATGACTGATACAGGGATTAGTGATCACATGGTCGTTTTAGCTAGGCTCAATACCGTTTCTTCCAAATCCACCAGAAACAAATGCAAAATAATTTTATTTAAAAAAGCGGATAAAGTGTCACTAGAAGCCTTCCTAAGAGACAATCTCCATTCCTTTCGAACTGTCTATGGAAATGTAGACGAGATGTGGCTCAAATTCAAAGATATAGTAGCAACAGCATTGAGAAATTCATACCTCATAAATTGGTAAGAGATGGAAATGATCCCCCATGGTACACAAAACAGGTCCAAACGCTGTTGCAGAGGCAACGGAAAAAGCATGCAAAGTTCAGAAGAACAGGAAATCCCAAAGATTGGCTAAAATTTACAGACGTGCAAAATTTGGCACGGACTTCAATGTGAGATGTCTTTAATAGGTTCCACAATGAAACATTGTCTCGAAATTTGGTAGAAAATCTGAAGAAATTCTGGTCGTATGTAAAGTACACAAGCGGCAAGACACAGTCAATACCTTCGCTGCACAGTGACAATGGTACTGTTACTGACGACTGTGACGCTAAAGCGGAGTTATTGAACGCAGTTTTCTGAAATTCCTTCATCAGGGAAGACGAATGGAATATTCCAGAATTTGAAACATGAACAGCTGCTAGCATGAGTTTCTGAGAAGTCGATACCTTAGGGGTTGCGAAGCAACTCAAATCGCTTGATACGGGCAAGTCTTCAAGTCCAGATTGTATACTGATTAGGTTCCTTTCAGATTACGCTGATACAATAGCTCCCTACTTAGCAATCATATACAACCGCTTGCTCACCAATAGATCTGTACCTACAGATTGGAAAATTGCGCAGGTTGCACCAGTGTTTAAGAAGGGTAGTAGGAGTAATCCATCAAACTACAGACCTATATCATTGACGTCAGTTTGCACTAGGGTTTTGGAGCATATACTGTATTCAAACATTATGAATCACCTCGAAGCGAATGATCTATTGATACGAAATCAGCATGGTTTCAGAAAACATCGTTCTTGTGCAACGCAGCTATCTCTTTATTTGCACGAAGTAATGGCCGCTATCGACAGGGGATCTCAGGTTGATTCCGGAAGGCTTTTGACACTGTTCCTCACAAGCGACTTCTAATCAAGCTGTGGGCCTATGGGGTATCGTCTCAGTTGTGCGACTGGATTTGTGATTTCCTGTCAGGAAGGTCGCAGTTCATAGTAATAGACGGCAAATCATCGAGTAAAACTGAAGTGATATCAGGTGTTCCCCAGGGAAGCGTCCTGGGACCTCTGGTGTTCCTGATCTATATAAATGACCTGGGTGACAATCTGAGTAGATCTCTTAGGTTGTTCGCAAATGATGCTGTAGTTTACCATCTAGTAAGGTCATCCGAAGACCAGTATCAGTTGCAAAGTGATTTAGAAAAGATTGCTGTATGGTGTGGCAGGTGGCAGTTGGTGCTAAATAACGAAAGTGTGAGGTGATCCACATGAGTTCCAAAAGAAATCTGTTGGAATTCGACTACTCGATAAATAGTACAATTCTCAAGGCTGTAAATTCAACTAAGTACCTGGGTGTTAAAATTACGAACAACTTCAGTTGGAAAGACCACATAGATAATATTGTGGGGAAGGCGAGCCAAAGGTTGCGTTTCATTGGCAGGACACTTAGAAGATGCAACGAGTCCACTAAAGAGATAGCTTGCACTACACTTGTTTGTCCTCTGTTAGAATATTGCTGCATGGTGTGGGATCCTTACCAGGTGGGATTGACGGAGGATATCGAAAGGGTGCAAAAAAGGGCAGCTCATTTTGTATTATCATGTAATAGAGGAGAGAGGGTGGCAGATATGATATGTGAGTTGGGATGGAAGGCATTAAAGCAAAGACGTTTTTCATCGCTGTGAGATCTATTTACGAAATTTCAGTCACCAACTTCCTCGTTTGAATGCGAAAATATTATCAAAATAAATTAAGAGAAATCAGAGCTTGAACAGAAAGGTTTAAGTGTTCGTTTTTCTCGTGCACTGTTCTGGAGTGGAATGGTAGAGAGATAGTACGATTGTGGTTCGATGAACCCTCTGCCAAGCACTTAAATGTGAATTGCAGAATAATCATGTAGATGTAGATGTAGATGTACTTAGGAAATGAATCACAAGGGCAGAGTGCAGAGCACATCTGAATTTGTGCCCATGACCCTCTCAACTAGTACCAAGGTCATGAGTTTTATGCAGTAATATCTCTCTAGTATGAACATCCTCCACAAAAGAACCACAGTAGCTAGATAACAAATCTGCCTAACTTGAATAAAAATCCACGTAATTATGCATTCAAAATTCTTTACAGAAGCTCTCCTGTGAACCTTCCAGAACATGCTTGGGTAGCTCAGTTTCATTTCGCTGCTCGGCCGCCGAGCCGGACGGACGTGTGGCGGCAGCGCTAGGAGGGCTGGCGTAAACAGCGGCTGTGTGGCTGTTACGAAGGTCAGTAGAGCTCCTTGTTTACTTTGTATCTTTCAGTGATATAAAATGACAAAATGAACGAAATTAACTGTGAAAGAAGAGATACGGTTAGATTCGCTTTTGATTGGACCTGTAAAAGACCAAAGGCCTTTGAGATCAAAAGGTGGCTTTCAGAAACAGTTAAGATCACGGGAGACGAAATTATTGGCGTTCATCTTTCTTTTGTTTCCAATTCTGTCTTTTTGAAATTGATTTCCTCTGACTTGTGCTCCTCGATAGTTGACAAGTGTGGCGGCAAAATGAAATTTAATCATGCAGACGGAACCGTTAGTGACGTTCTTGTTTCCCATGCTGGGCTAGGTATTCGAACAGTGAGAGTTTTCGAACTGCCGTTCGAGGTCCCTGCCGGAGCAATCAATGCTGCTCTTCAGCCCTATGGTAGGGTTATATCTAATATTGCAGAAAAATGGTCGGAGCAATACATGTTTCCGGTTTTGAATGGAGTTAGACAGATTAAGATTGAGCTCTTACGACATATCCCATCTTACTTGAATATTTGTGGCCATCGCGCTCTCATAATTTATGATGGGCAGCCACGGACTTGTGCGTTATGTAACGCCCCAGGGCACGTCAGAAGTGAGTGCAGTAGAAGGCGTGTTCCTCAGTTACCGACTAACGAGGCGGCTGTCCCAGGACAAGTTGTTAGCATGCAAGTGACGTACGCTGCCGCGGCAGCTAGCCGGGCCCCCTATCAACAGAATATGACCGAGCAGTCGGGACCTTCCGACGCGCGCACGGCAACGGGAAGCACCGCGGAGTTGACTAACGATGACAATCAGAATCTGGCCAGTAATGACGTCACTGAGGACGCACCGCGCTTGCCCTCTGCGTCTGACAACTCTTCCAACGAGCGACCAACTTCATCGATCATACCTGATGTAGACATGGCAGAGTGCGAAGCGGTAGTTACACACGAAAAGGCCAACATCCCAGAGGGAACTACAGTAGATGGACATAAAGAGGCAGTGATACAACAGAAAACTGACAACCACACAGATGATAGGACACCACGGACAGGTTCAGGAAACGTCAAAAGAAAAGGAGGGGCGCAAGAAGACGAACCAATGACACCACCCGTGTCACGCGTCGTAGAAACAGCAGCAACTGCCGACTCCGAAATTAACGGAGCTCAAAAATCTTCCACCACGAAGGCGGGACAGGTGACTTCTCCTCGACCTTCCATGGAGTCGCCGGGAAGTTCACCAAAGGTTTCACCGACGATTTCACCGAAATCATCAAAAAATAAAAAGAGACGCAGAGCACATCAAGCTGCAGAGAATTTGGCCCCTTCTATAAGAGAGCGGCTGAGGAAGATACAGGAGACCGAAAGGAAGGACGAAGATACACAAAAGGAAGTGGTCGGCGAGTCTTCGGATCGGAACAAGGGACCAGAACGGGCTGACACGCCACCCGGAACATATGAACCCTTGCATGACAATACGGCATCAGATATGGACAATGAAACCAGACTTGGACAAGGACATGGACACGACATCACCGAGCCACGATTTAACTGGGCGGACGAAAAGGAGGATCAGACCGATGAAATGGGGGCGGAAGGGGATTTTGAGGAAGAATTTTTTTATTAAAAATTGTCACACCGAACTCTAAGAAGAAAGAAACAAAAAAGAAAAAAAGAAGGAAAACCGTCAATGGAATAAAAGTAAAATAAAATATATCTAACCTGAAGTTATTGTACGCGGTTCCAATACCGTGTCCTCTGTCTACTGTCTCGTAGCGTCTCACAGTGGAACATACATATAACGTGACCACCTTAAACATAAATAAAATTCAGAGTCAAGCAAAGGTAGCTGCACTGAAGGACTTTCTGTATCAGTCAGATACAGATATCGCCTTCCTGCAGGAAGTTAATGTCAAAGAATTGTATGTTTCAGGGTACAAAGAGGTGTTGAATGTGGCACCAGAAAACGCGTGTGGAACAGCCATCCTTGCTAAAGAAGGGATCGTGTGCCTTTTAGAGTCGGGGAGGGGAATTAGCTGCAAAATTTTTAACACCACTTTTATAAACCTATACGCACCTTCAGGCAACAATGCGAGACGTGGGAGGGCAGCCTTTTTTAAAAGTGACATTTCATTTCTACTCCAAGAAAACCCTGCAGAAATTGTCATTGGTGGAGATTTTAATTGCGTTTTAAATAAAAAGGATCAGCGACCAACTTTTAACTTCTCGCAAGAACTGCAGGCTTTGGTCACCAACATGAAGTGGTTTGACGCATGGGAAATAAAATGTCCGACGCTGGTTCGCTTCACATATATCACTGGTGCTACACAGAGCAGAATCGACAGAATATATGTCACCCCAACTTTAGGCACTAAAGTCAGTAGTATCGAGGTGATACCAGCTGCCTTCTCTGACCACCTCGGAGTGAGGTGCAGCATCAAATTAACCAGGCAAAAGACATATTGGGGTCGCCCACTATGGAAATTAAATATCAATACCCTCTCTGAAAACGCTCTAGCTTTCAAGATGCAAGAAACTTGGCAGTCTGTGTTAAGGATGCGTACTAAATATAGAACAACTATTGAATGGTGGACTATGGCCGCTAAGAAAAAGATAAGGGCAGCGCTGATATCTTACGCCAAGGAAAGGGCAATGTGGTCAAGACACACAATGGAGTTTTACTACTCTTGCTTAAGAGACCTTTACGAGCAACCAATGTCTCAAGACGTCTTTATCAATATTAAAAACGTTAAAGCCAAAATGATAAGTATCAAGAGGGTACATTTGGAGGGATTACAAGTCAAATCACACACTAGGACGACGGTGGAGGCAGAAAATACCTCCATCTACCACTTGATACAACACACAAAAAACAGAAGAAGAAATTTTATTGCCAGCCTCAGAACGGAAGATAACAGAGTCCTGACAGAACAAAGGGATATCTTAACTGAAGCACATAGATATTTTCAGCAATTATATTCTGGAAATGCTACTGACGACAACTCAGTACAAGAGTTTTTACAGAACTCCGGAATAGAGGCAGTCATTACAGAGGAGGAGAACAGAGGTTTAACGATAGACATTAAGAATGACGAGGTTTTTGATATACTCAAATCTTCACCTTCACGTAAGTCTCCAGGCCCAGACGGCCTGCCTGTGGAGTTTTATAGGACCTTTTGGCACCTAATAGGTTCCCAATTCACGGAAGTAGTTAATGACGTCTTGAGGGGAGAGGCAATTCCTGCTGCTTTCAAGGAAAGTGTAACTGTACTACTTCCAAAGGGAAGGAGTACGGACACGAAAGATATTACTAAAATGAGGCCGATCAGTCTGATGAACTCAGATTACAAGGTAGTTGCGCGTGTAATTAAAGAACGAATGGTACCGATTTTAGGAAAAGTCATTGGATGCCACCAGACGTGTCTCCCTCGACGTAGCATTTTTAAGTCTGTATGTGAATATCGAGACATTATTTCTATTTTCTCATCATCGTCAGCGGATGGAGGCATTGCCTTCATTGATTTTGCTAAAGCGTTTGACAGAGTCAACTACGGATATCTGTTCAGCATCTTGAAACACATAGGTTTCAATGATGGCAACTTAGCGGTTTTAATGAACATCGTCAGAGGCATACGAACCAAAATCTCGATCAATGGACAATATACTAATGAAGTATTGATATCTAGTGGAGTTCCTCAGGGAAGTCCTTTGTCCATGTTGTTTTATGTGGTTTCTCTGGAACCCCTTTTACGGCTTTTGAACACAACCTTAGAAGGCATAACAATAGCTGGGCTGAAGACGGTTACAAATGCATACGCTGACGATGTGGGGGTTCTAGTAAGGAGCGATGATGACTGTGCCCAGCTAACAGACAAGTTATTGCTTTATTGCACGGCAACTGGTGCGAGGATAAATGAAACGAGAAGTTCCTTTTTAAATTTACATGGTCTTGACAATGTGCAGCTACCGTGGGCAAGCAGGGTGGACCGTCACACTGCTTTGGGCATAACTTTTTACAGTTGCCCATTAAGAACGACGGCAGCTAATTGGAAACAGGTGTTAGGAAAAATCAGAGGCAGCTTAATACTGCATGAAACGAGAGACTTAAATATCAAGCAAAGAATTAAACTAATCAACTGTGCAGTTCTTTCGAAAGCTGCATATGTCGCTCAGATCTTACCCACACCTCCAGACATAGTGAAATCTATAATGAGCACAATCTGTCGATACGTATGGAAAGGCCATATTTTTAGAGTAGCAGTAGGAACGACTACATCGAGACCCGAAAACGGAGGCCTAGGGCTGACAGACCTTCGGAGGAAAAACACTGCCTTCTTCATTAAAAGAACGCTGAAACTTATTGAAACACAGCCGAACAGCATAACTGCCGCTCTATTTGACTTTCTCAAACCCGGAAGCATGCAGCCGCCAGTAGATGTTCACAACATAAATTACAACCTGAAGCATATTAAGGATTTTTATGTAGAATTAAGCTACTTGACATGCATTTTAACAGACAAAAATAAGAGGACAAGTAAATATATAGTAGAGAAGTTACGATCACGCGAAAACCAAAATAAAATGGAGCCGAAGTATCCAAACAAAAACTGGGAAAAAATATGGGCAAATATAAATAACAAAACACTGACTACGGAAGTGCAAGCGTCATGGTACAAAGTTGTCAACGACATTATTAGTACCAATGAAAAACTGTATTCAATAGGACTACAAGCAACCAATGTGTGCCCAAAATGTCACAATTTGGACTCCTTAAAGCATCGCTTCATCTGTAATGGATACAAGAATATTTGGAATGACATTGTATTGCAAGTCGCTTTTCTCAAACGGACCGATGGAAGAGAAATCACATTAAACGATATACTCTTCCCAGAAGAAATTTCCTTTCCACCACAAAAAAACAATGTCATCTTGTGGCTATTCGGAAATTTTGTCAATTATGTTGTTAACAACAAAGGCAATGATAATCTACGAGAATATCGAGAATATATGAAAGACGAATACTTCAAAATATATCGGAACAAAGACCATAAAAAGAAGTTCGGAAATATGATGCAAATTTTGTTTCAGAAACAAGGCATCGGTTAATACCTAAATAATATGAAATCGACCGAACAAGACAGACTGCGAAAGTAGGGGATTGCTGTTGAGGGTGAAGTACGGTGGGGACTTCGTGTGCCCCGGGACCGATACGGTAGCCGTGAAGGCCTCAACAGAACCCCGAAAAAGCATGTTTTCCCACGAAGTAACAGGAGTCATGCCACAGCACAAGAATAGTAAGGAAAAACTATTCTCATGCAAAAGACGTGCATCACTGAAGAAGTTTAATTTCCTATCTTACTTTTTATTTTTGCTTCTCTCACTTTTGTTTAAATTCTAATGGAAGAATATTTTGCGTTCTGGTAATGCAGTCAATAGTATTATAGAAAGAGTTATTTTCACCGTAATCAATTCGGATTACTATTTACAATTTTGTAACATTGTCTTCAAGAGGCAATTCAGTTTCATAACCCATTAAAAACAACAACAACAAAAAAAGTGGGGCACTGAAGCTCGCCAAGAAGGCGCATGAAGGAGAGCGAATGGAAGGGCTAGAAGGGGAGATAGGAGGCCCTATAAAAAAAAAAAAAAAAAAGAAAAAAAGTTGGTAGAACACTAGCCCATGAAAGGCAAAAGTCCTGAGTTCGAGTCTTGGTGCGGCACACAGTTTTAATCTGCCAGGAAGTTTTGTATCATCACACACTCCATTGCAGAGTGAAAATCTCATTCTGGAAACATCCCCCAGGCTGTGACTAAGCCATGTCTCTGCAATATCTTTTCTTTTAGGAGTGCTAGTTCTTCAAGGTTCGCAGGAGAGCTTCTGTAAAGTTTGGAAGGTAAGAGACAAGGTACTGGCAGAAGTAAAGCTGTGAGGACAGGGCATGAGTAGTGCTTGGGTAGCTCAGTTGGTAGAGCACTTGCCCGCAAAAGGCAAAGGTCACGAGTTTGAGTCTCGGTCCGGCACACAGTTTTAATCTGCCAGGAAGTTTCATATCTGCGCACACTCCACTGCAGCGTGAAAATCTCATTCAGAATTTCTAGTAAATTTCATAATATTATTGGAAAACAGTGTAAGTGGTTTACTGATGTGAGGAATGTAGTCTTCTGCTAGTTTTTAGATTACTGGTTTGCTTGTCACAGTTTTTATCAGATAGATATTCATGCACTTGGTGAAAAAAATGTAAAAGGTCATACATATTTCACACCTCCTTGTGCTCAAGGTAGTGGACTGCAAACGTTGACAGAAATGCTTTGTAGTGGTGTCTTAGGCAAAATTGAGTGTAATACCTCCTTATTACTATGCAACATGCTCTTAACATTCTGTGTACCTTCCTGCTTAAGATTTGGAAGATGAAAATAATTACAAATCTTCTTTGCACATTTTATCACTCCACAGTGTTCCTGGAAACGGATCCCAAGTCAGTCTATCTTCATTTTCACTGGAATTCAGACATGCCGCTGCCTGGAATTTGGATGCTGACAATGGAATAACTCTATTTGTGTACGGTATAAAGTGATAAAGTGAAGTAATATTCTTATTTTCATCTTGCAATAGTCGCGCCATATTTCATACCACTAGTAGTCACTGCAGACCATCAGTCCACAGGGATATAAATACAGATTTATCAGTAGAAATGAACAATGTTATTGTTAATAAATCATTTATTATGTTTAAATTTTAATGGCACTCAGATGCACATGTTCTCAAACAAGCTGATAACACAACACATTCAGAAAATTTCTTTGTTGAGTGCAGCTATCTGGACTGTCAGAAGAATGACTTACTGAAAAAGTGTTACCTCTAACATTCAGTAAATATGACCAAAAGCCATTGGGGAAGGGGAGGGGGGGGGTCTTGTGCAATTGTAGACTGCAAACAATTTGTCACATATGTCAACACTTCCTTTCTACTTGTTGTACATATATATCATTTAAGATTAGAAAACATATTTGAACCCTCTGGATGCTTTCTTGGATTCATGAATTCAATTTGCAATTCCATTCTCCAAAAATATATATACAGAAAAATTAACTAATGTGTAACTAGCAAAGCAATGTAACTAACAGAAGGTAACACTGCAGTAATAAGAAACCTCATGAGAATAAATGTGGCTACAACAGATTCCCTTTTACTATTTTTCCGAAAGGCAACAGTGTGATTCATATCAAATGCCATTGCTCACGTGGGACTGTCAGTCTACAAAATTTGTTGTGCATTCTGCTACCGCTGCTCTAGTTCAAATGAAACAAAGGAACAACACAGTACTGTTGATTGCAGGAAGGAACTTGGATCACATGACTCCCACATTTATAGAGACTAAAAGGAAAGGAAAAAATACATTTTTGAATACTGTCAGTCCATGTGTGGCTACTTCAGGGTTAACACTGCACCAGCGAGAATCTCACTGCTGTAACCTTGACATATTTTGATATAATTCCAAGTAATGTTTTCTGAGCATGTTGTCCTTCATTAACAAAATCTTAAATTCAGATCACAGATCTTAATCTTCCACACTCTGACTTAGTACTTCTGGTAACTGTGAGAGGGCATCAGCTATGATGTTATCTCTTCCTGTCATGTAAACAGTCTCAAATTCATATTTTTATAAAATTAAAGGCCATCTTGCAATTATTGGGTGGAGTAGTTTATGTTTTTGCTGGAAGCTTAATGCCTGATGGTCACTATAGATTTTAGTATGTGTTACTGTTAATTAATAATGAAACTTTTTGAAAGATCACACCATATCAAGTGCATCCATTTCTGTGGTGCTAAGCTCATTCACACTCTGATAGGATCCTGCTTGCACAGGCTGCTGGACAAAAGGTCAGTTTTCCTTCGATATCCTTTACTAGGAGAATTTTTAATTTACTAGTGCTAATTTGATCTTATCAAAAGCATGTTGGCAGTTGGGAGGCCACTGCCAAGATTTGTTATTCCTCAATAGGTTAAATAGTAGTTCTGCAGTTAATAGTTGATTGGAAATGAAACATGTATAAAATGAAGGTAATCCAAGGCATCCCTCCAGTTGTTTCTTTGAACTCAGGGCTGGAAAATTACTAATCACAGTGATGTTTTACGATCAGCTAGGATTCCAGTTGACCAAATTTCGATTTTTTTCTGGTTTATTGTTACTCTTGCCTGGAAAAATCTAACACTTTCTGCAACAATGCAGGGTGATCCTGCCATGTCTTAGATGCTATTAAGAAATCATTGATGAACAGCACCACTCAATCACACAGTTCAGGTCCAAGGACAGTTTTGAAGGCTGTGATAAATACACAGGTCCAAGGACAGTTTTGAAGGCTGTGATAAATACACTGCGGATTACACTGAGTCCAAAAAGGAATACTTTTACGTTATAACTTCTTCTGGGGTGAACAGACGTAGTGGATTTTTTTCAGTGCTTGCTCCAAAGGAACTTGCCAGTATGATACCACAGATCAGGACAGGTCAAAAATTTAACATCTTGAAACCTCTGAATTAATTTTCTGTATTTTGTGGTCATGTCAGACTGGGATGATCACTTTATTTATCTCTATTGTATTCAATGCAAATGTCGTGCTTGCTCTTGATGCCAGCCGGGGTGGCCAAGCAGTTCTAGGCACTTCAGTCTGGAACCGCGCGGCCGCTACGGTCGCAGGTTTGAATCCTGCCTCGGGCATGGATGTGTGTGATGTCCTTCGGTTAGTTAGCTTTAAGTACTTCTAAATTCTAGGGGACTGATGGCCTCAGATGTTAAGTCCCATAGTGCTCAGAGCCATTTTTTTGCTCCTGATTTAGACATTGCTAGCAATGGGCTGCAATAAGGACAAACATACAATTCAATCACTTCCCAGTTCTTCAGATTTCCTGGCCAACATCTGATCTTTGATAGAGTATGAACTGTGATAATAGATTCAGTGGGATACAGCATTCAGATGACATGCCTAGCATTGCACAATGCCAAACCCATTTTCATACACTTGTGCATTCTGTTGTATTAGCTTAATTCCTATATTGATGGAATGCTTATTGTTCCAGACAGATGTCTTTCAAATCTATTGTTACAATCTATTGTTATCATTAGCCATCCTCTTGATAGTAATTCCTTGACAGTACTGGCCAAGGACATTCTATTTGTCTCATAGATTCACCAAAACTTCAACATTAAGATGGCACTTGCCTGAAGAAAGTTGACTACTGCATCCTTTTCTCTAAACAGATCAAGTCCTACTATGCAGTCCATGACAAGATTCTGTAAAATAAAGAAGGTAACTCTGATGGCTATGTTTCCTTTACATTAAGTCTTGTCTTCAGCCTCATATTCCTTGACTGGCTCCCAATTGCTCTGATGATTAGGCTGTTAGCTTTGAGTTACCTGCAGCAGCTCCAATATTCATCTGAATAATGTGGTCAGAATCATGTTAACAGTGAAGCCTATGTCTAAGGCTACTACAATAATTTTACTTTCCATTTCTGCATCTATGGTGGACTGTGATATAGCTGAGCTATTAATCTGGCTTGAACAACTCTTCCTGGATGCCATCCTTCTTGTTGTAACTCAATATCTCGATTAAGTTAACATGGTCCCTATTTCTATTGATGACTGACACATCAGGGAAATATGTCATTTTTTCTAGTTTTCTGGATCTTGGTGTGTAGTTCACCTATTTTTATCTACCAGCTCTGTGATTGTTGGAGTTTAATATCACCAATCAGAGTTATTTGGTTGTGGCAGCTGGCTACTCTGCCAGAGATTTGAAAGGTGGTGGTCTGGATTACACCATCATTACTGTCTCTTATTATTGTATCTGTTACAGTTGTTCCTATTAATTCCATAGTTGTTCCTATGATGATTATTCACTAGATTTTGTGATGTGTCATTTCCTGCTTCACGATAATTTCCAGTTCCACTGAATCCTCAATTATGACGTGCACCTGATACACCTGCCTCATCAGCAACCTGTGGTGTTCTTCCTTTCGTGTCTTCAATACTATGTCAGTCAAATTGAGGGTAGGCACAAACTCTTCAAGATTTGATGGGTACATGTATCAAATTTTCACTTATCTCTATTGTTAACTTCATCGAGTAAAGTGGCGCAATGGTTAGCACACTGGATTCACACTTGGGAGGATGCCGGTTCAAACCTGTGTCCAGCCATTCTGATTCAGGATTTCTTTGATTTTCCTAAATCACTTCAGACAAATGCCAGGATGGTTTCTTTGAAAGAGCATGGCCAACTTCCTTCCCCTTCCTTTCCTAATCCGATGGGACCAATGACCTTGCTGTTTGGTCCCCTCATGAAAATCATCCATTGGTCAATTCACCTTAAAAATTTACAGTATATCCCAATGTGACATCAGTTCATCCCATATTGAGCTTTTTTGATATACTTCTCAAAATATTTGCGTAGGTCACCTTGTCTGGAGTCAAAACATTTGGGATTGAAGACTACCTTCCTTAAACTTTCATGTATTCCACTGGACCAATACTTCTTCAAAAATGGCCATTCAAATTCATTGTGTGGTTCACATGACTGTGTGGCCTCTGCATCCTTGTGAATGTATCTGCTGACACAGCCTATATACTGGACTTCACTCCAAGAAAGTGATAGTGCACATCTAAAGGCTCATACAAAGACAATTGTATGTATACATTTTTTACCTGATAAAAACACCTGAAATTGCCAATGCTTTTCCAACTTTTCCTCCATCATCATAGCTGCATGGTCAGTCATCATTCCCTGCACACACTGCATTTGAATAGAGAAGTTCACATCTAATTCTGATCTCTTATTTTGTGGATTCTCGGGCAACAGTGCATGTACGTGCATCTAGTCAGAATTATTCACTATAGATTGGTCATCGTGCAGTACATCCTTAGCATCAGTAAGCTCTTTACTCAGGGATTCAGTGTGCTTGCAAGTGCCAGATTGCCAGTGTGAAAAATTATCTCCCAACTGAACTTTAATCTCATGAATCCCACGCACGAAGTCTTTGCCTAAACTATCCTTCTAGCATAATGTAATCACAGCTGCTGCCTGGACCTCTCCTTCTATTATATTACCGATTTGCTCATCTGCTCATATCTAATTTGGCAGTGAATTGATCTCTTTGTGGAGCAAATGGCTCATTAATCTTTATTTCTTCTTTCAGAGATAGTAACATGTTGTGACAACTGTTTTATGGTGTCCAAAATAGTTCCCTGATTGGGTCTTAACTCAGCTAACTCATTGGTTAAATGTATGACCACTTCAGATAAGTGCTGATGAGTTTTTTTCAAAGCAGATATCTCATTAGCTAAAGATATATTTTGGTCAATTTAATCTTGTTTTGTTGATATTACATCTTGTTTCTTTGACATTACTTCCTGCTTCTCAGTAAGTATGTCCATTTGATTGAAAACTGTGGCTAAAGCTCTGACAAAATCATCAATCTTACAAAATAATTCTGCTAAAGTATCAGCATTTGGTTTGTCTTGAGCAGCAGGCTCAGTATTTTCCATAACCTGCTGAACATTACTGTCATCTTTATTTCCTATTCTGACTTGGTGTCATGTTGTTACCATAACCAACAACACACCATGGAAAAAATGAATACTTCCTCCAATAACAATTAAAACAAACAAATTCAATTTAGTTAAATTTTATAATAATTAATTTGAAATCTTTTAACTGAGAAAAAATGTAGAAGCACATATCTATTTGCTGCACAATGAGCACAATTATCTGCTGAAAAAAAAAGAATGAAATACATTGCTTATAATTCAGCAGTATAACTGTCAGACATCAATCCACACCTGGCTTTCCTGGTCCTCCACTCATTGTGCAAGCCATGAAACATAAAAACATACAAGAGTTGTAATACATTTTTATATGAGAGTACAAAGAACATCTTTGCTATAATTATCCTACTAACTGTACTTACTTAAATGTCCTGGAACTTAGTTGACAATAAAAAATATTATTTTGAAGTTTATTTAAATGAAGTCTCCTTCAAGTGGCTAGTATATAGCAGAGTGTGATGCATTGCTCACTCGATTTGAATTTCAAATTAGTTAGTAGGAATAGTATGATTAAATTCATCTGTATCTACCCCCACAACATACTCTGCAAGTCACCTAATGGTGTATATAGGAGGTATTTGGTACAACTAATTGAGCACCCTCTTCCTTCTTCCACTCACAAATGGCAAGTTGGAGGATTGACTTTCAGTATGTCTCTATATTAGCTCTAATTTTTAGAATTTTCTCATCATGGTCATTTCATGAGATGTATGTGGGAGGAATTAACATATTGTCTGACTTACCCTGGAAACTGCTCTCTCAAAATTTCAGTAGAAACCTACTCATCACTAACTGCAGGCTTTCTATATCACTGCACCATTAACTGCCAAAATGAAATATGCAACAAAATTTATTTTTGCAATGAAAAAAGTAATCATACAATAATAGAATACATACTCGATCCTGAAAGTAGAGGATTAAATCTCATGCTTTAATGGTGGAGACATTTATTAGTACCTTTTTAGACCATAAATATCACTAAAACTCTCTCATGTGTTGCTCCTTGATCCTGCAGTGGTAATGTTTCTATCAGATCACTGAAGTTAAACACTGTCAGGCTGGGCTAATATTTGTATGGGTGACTATCTGATCTGCTGAGTGCAATTGGCAAGCATGGTGCATTCAACCTCAGTGAGGCAAACCGAGGAGTTACTTGATGGAGAAGTAGCAGCTCCAGTTTTGTAAACTGATATACGGCCGGGAGAGCAGTGTGCTGACCACATGCCCCTCCATATATGCACCCAGTGATGCCTGTGGGCTGAGGATAACACAGCAGCCAGTCAGTACCATTAGCCCTTCATGGCCTTTTCAGGTGGGGTTTGGTTTTTTTATACACTAGAACAGGTAATGGATTCTGAGCAAGAGATGGTTAGTAGAGAAAACAATAAATATTGTGCACAAATGACCACTGCCATGCAGACAACATCTGCTCTGGTGAACATAAAACTCGTAACACAACAGGATGTACTATATCTGTAACCATTGTTGTAGTGGTTTGTTTGTTTTCTTATTCCAGTTAAGTGCCCAATGATGTCTTGATTGGTAACAGTCATTTTGAAGGTGTTCAGTCAGATTTAGTGGCAGTTGTTCAGCTTTTAAACATCTGCGGTTTAATTGTGGAAGATCTACAATGACTGGCAAGACTACATTTTCAACAATTTTTCTAAATTCACAGAGGGGGGCCTATTTTCTATGTATTTCTAGAGGTAACAAGTTCCATAACACCAGAAAGTTGTCTATAGTGAACTACTGTCTGAAAGAAGCTGCACAAATATTTAATCAGATGGTAGCAGCATTTCTTGTGGCACAAGCTGCTTTATTAAATGTTCAAAAACATAAGCTTTTGCACTTTGCATATTGAAAAAAACCTAATATTCTATGATTTCTATATCAATGAGTCACAATTGAAGTTTATTAGTTCATACAAATACTTGACTGTAACAAGTTGTAGGGGTATGAAATAGTTCTGTCACATAAGCTCATTCATAGGTGAAGCAGGTGGCAGATTGTGGTTCATTGGCAGAACACTAGGGCAATACAATCAGTCTACAAAGCAGACTGTACGAAATACTTATGTGACCCATCCTAGAATATTACTCAATTATTTGGGACCCATGCAAAATTGGACAAAGAGGGGATATTGAATGTACACAGAGAAAGGCAACACAGATGGCCACATGTTTGTTTGATAAATGAGAGTTGCAAAGACGAAAGAATGGAATTGGCAGACACTTGAAGATATATGTGAATTTTTCTGTGTAAATTTATGTAGGAAGATTTTAGAACCAACTTTAAGTGTTGAATTAAGGAACATGTTACAGTCTCCTATATGTTGCTCCCACAAGGGTCACAGTCATAAGATTAGACTGTTACAGCACACTCACACAGATATTTAAGTAATCATTTTTCTTGCACTCCAGATGTGAATGGAATGGGAAAGAGCCCTAATAATTGGTACAATGGAATGTACCTTCCACCACACTTTCTCTATGATTTGTGAGGTATAGATGTATGGATTTAGACAAGACATCTGCATGGTACAAAAAAATGACAATTGACTCTAAATCATAAAATGTGTGTCATCCACATGAGCACTAAAAATAATCTGCTAAATTTCAGTTACTTGATAAATCATACAAATCTAAAAGCTGTAATCTCTACTAAATGCTTAGTGATTACAAGTACAAATAACTCAAAATGGAATGATCCCATAGATAATATTGTGGGGAAAGCAAACTGAAGAATGTGATTTATTGGCAGAACACTTTAAAATGTAACAGTTCCTTGAAGAGACTGCTTACACTATGCTTGTCCACCATCTTCTGGATACTGCTGTGTGGTGTGGGATCCGCATCACATAGAATTGATGGAGGACATCAAAAAAGTTCAAAGAAGGGCAGCTTTTTCTGTATTATCATGAAATAAGGGAGAGAGTGCCAGAGAAATCAGAGCATGTACAGAAAAATTTAAGTGTTTGTTTTTCCTGCATACTGTGTGAGAGTGGGACAGTAGAGAAGTAGCTTAAATGTAGTTTGATGAACCCTCCGTCAAGCACTTAATTGTGAATTGCAGAGTAATCATGTAGATATAGATGTAGATGAATAAAACTGCAAAAGTTCTGATAGTTAAACACATTCAAAACTACATAAATACAGCCAGTAAAAAATAAGCCATATATGGATATGTGGTTAGATAATACCTTGGCAAACATACTTGGACATTATAAAAGATGACATAATCACAGTAAAGTATATCCTACAGGTCATTTTCATTTAACATAGTTTTTTTTTACATCTTTTGCTGGTGCCTATCTTGACTACAAGCTTTTTATGCTATACATACTAATTTAGAAAGACAGACATATCTGATGATGATCACATAGATTTAAATTGGTCATAAAATAAATGGAAGCAAACTGTAACCAAGCAGCTTTTGGAAAAAAAAAGAACCTAAATGTGGCCTAACAGCATTTTCAAGTTGACTGCAGAACTCACTTACGAGACATGCTTAAAGGAACAGTGTGAACATTCCACCAGTATTAACTTTGTAAAATAGTTCCAGCATTACAATCAACTCTATCTTGAGAATGCTATAAGATGAGTTAACATGTGTATTGATCATTGTTGATAAGGTGCCACTTGAGTGTATACACCATCTGATCAAAAATATCTGGATACCTATTTATGGACATTAATATGGGGTGTGCCCAACTTTTGCCTTTATGATGGCTTGAACCTTACTGGAGACACTTTCAGTGAGGTGTCTAAATGTCTGTGCTGGAATAACATCTCACTCTTCCTCAAGATTCGAAACCAGAGAAGGAAGCGATGTCAGACACGGGGGTCTAGAGTGAAGTTAATGTTCTAACTAATGCCCAAGGTGTTCCATTGTGTTCAGGTCAGAACACTTGTTGCACTAGTCAATTTCAGGAGTATTATTGTCCACAAAGCATTGTCTCACAGATGCTTCTATATGACATGGTGCACTGTCTTGCTTGTACAAAGAACTGTCATCTCCAAACTGTTCTCGTGCTGTATGTAGTACACAACACTATAAATTGTGTTCATGTCCTTCCAAACTTGGGTTTCCTCAATCACAATAAGAGGATCACACACTAACCATGAAAAACACTTCCATCCAGTAACACCACCTCCTCTGTACTTCACTGTTAGCACTACACACAACAGCAAGGTATAGTCTCCAGGAATTTGCCAAACCAAAACCATTCCATCAGATTGACACAGGTTATAAGATGAGTCACCACTCCAAATCGCTTGTTTCCAGTCATCTTAAGTCTAGCAGCATCACTCTTTGCACCACCTCAAGTGCCCCTTAACACCAACAACAGAAACATGTGACTTATGAGCTGCTTGATCATTGTACCCCCCTATTTTTAACTTCCTAGGCGCAGCAGTCATTCCACTAGCTGGATTGCTGGTAGCACTTTGAAACTCAAGAGCGATTCTTTCCAGTGATTTCATATGATTTTGTACAATTACCCACCACAATGCTCCATGATCCCTATCCATCAGTACATTAGGCTACCTGGTCATGGTTTAGCTGTGATTGTTCCTTCAAATTTCCACTTTACTGTCATATCACCAACAGTCAACTTGGGCAGCTTTAGAATGGCCAAAAATGTCCCTGATAGATTTGTTAATAAGGTAACATACAATGAATAGTCCTTGTCCAGCTGTTGGTCACAGTAGGGTGCTGCAGACTTCTAGCAAAGAAACTAAGTGTAGGCCCATATCAAAAAATTAGGAAGGGAAGTCTTGCTGCTAGATACTAGCCATGGCAGGGATGCCAGATGGTACAGACAAATTAGGAACAGAGTATCAGGGAACAAGTATTATGAAGCCTTTGCCAGGTGACAAAGGACATAGGGAATTTGTGCAAATATTTTGCCAAAGAAGATCAGGTCATTGTAGTAGGTGGAGTGTGAAACAGTCTGGCTAAGGACAATAATTACAGCATTAGGGATGACTTCATGAAATAGGAGTAGCAACTACACAAACAAATGTGAGTTTTGTGGAAGTCCTACAGCACCATGATCAGCCCTTGGTTAACACTGCTGTGAGCCATGTGAACACTGAGTTAAGCAAGCTGCTGCTGCCTGAATTTAAATCTCATATGAGTGCAATGCCTGTTGCTACAATTGGAATATGGGGATATACTAGGCACAGCCTGCACTTGCATAAGAGAGGCAAAGATAGGTTGGTGAACCTTCTTGCAGAAAATGTATGGCAAGCCACCATCACACAAAGCAAGATCCCTGAGGTTATTAGTGTCAGGGGGTACTTTTTTTGGTTAGAATCGGAAAGCAGGTACCATGATTTGAAAGAAGTCAGAATAACAGAAGAACCCAACAAAATGTTTACGTACGCATAGAAAAGTAAGGTTACCTTATTTCAACAAAATATTAGAGGACTGAGTAATAGGGTAGAAGAGCTTCTTGTCTGTTTGGAAAATTACAGAGCTCTGAAAAGACAGACATCCTGTTCCTATCTGAGCACCACATAACCAAATGGTTAGGTAAGTTACCTGTAAAAGATTACACACTAGCATCTTACTCTTGCAGAACCAACATGGGAAAAAGAGGAATTGTTACATATAAAAAGAAAGAACACAAGTTCAAAAATACAAAGGCAAGTATATTTTGCAGTGACGAGCACATAGAAGTGTGTGCATGTGAATTAATACTGAAAAACAGTTCACTTTTAATTGTAACAGTGTATAGATCCCCCTGAGACATTTGGAACTGTTTATGAGGAACCTGGATTCCTTACTAAGCCATCTGTCAGGAAGTAGGAAGGAGTTAATAGTTTGCGGTGACTTCAATGTATGAATGAAGGATTCTGATAAGAAAAATAATCTGGAAACGATTTTGAACCCTACAATTTGATCTCAGTAATTAACTTTCTAACACGGCTGGATAAAGACAGTAGAAACCTAATTGATAATAATTTCTTTGTTGAAGATCAAAGCAAGAAAATAACTGTCTACCAGTAAAAAATGCTGTCTCTGATCAGGATGTTTTGAACTGTGGAGATGCATTGGGAAATTGTTTCTGTCATAGACTCATGAGTAGAAAATGATGTGTTGTGGGCATAGTCTTAGAGGATAGTACTTGAATGCAGGCCATGGTAGTATGGTACATTATTATCACTTATAAAAGCCAGTATAAACTGAATGGTGCATGAGGTAGTGCTGTGGATGGAGATTTTCAAGTCATCTGTCGCTTGTAGAGGAATAGTCGACAACAGCTCAAAATCAGTCTTGATGTCTTAGTGCAGGGGACTGACATCAGAGCCCATATCCACAAGGAAGAATTGTTTTATAGTTAGCTCTTAAATGAAGAGGTGTTGTCCATAGGTGCTGTAAAAGTGACATGAGCCTGTGCAACATGTGAGGGTGAAAGGTGACTATGTTGTGTTGAACAGGCTGAAGTGCCCATTTCAGGCTGCAGAAAGCTTTTGGGAACTCACATTGTTTTCATAATTTTTGAGCTGTCTACCAAAAGGTAGTATGAAACCAGCAGAACAACAGTAGCTCTTGTTCCATGGTGGGGTGGGATGTTCATGGTGCAGTGTTTTGGGGCCGAAAGGTGAGGCATGATAACATTCTCAGGTTGCGTCAAGCTATCTCAGCTGGTAGTCATTGGCATTGAAGATGCTAATGCCCACGTGCTGCTTGGTGTGTCATCATCCTGGTTGTTTATTAATTGATGGTGATGGTTGATGGCGAACATACAATCAGTTAGCATGAGTCATTTGCCATGAGGTGCAGACTCAAGCATAATCATCACTAGTTGTACTTGTGTTGATAGTTTAACCAACAATCATGTCCATAATACCATGTCTGGCGTGAGGGAATGGTCAATGTTGGCACAGAGACGTCACCAGAGGTGTAACAGAGTGCTGTTGAGTAGCTGTTGATCATACATAGCCTCCACTACTTGTTGTTTAGGGATATGTGAGAGGCACTGTAGGGGTGTAAACTTTGTTATGTCTTCAGGATGAGATTTTCACTCTGCAGCGGAGTGTGCGCTGATATGAAACTTCCTGGCAGATTAAAACTGTGTGCCCGACCGAGACTCGAACTCGGGACCTTTGCCTTTTGCGGGCAAGTGCTCTACCAACTGAGCTACCGAAGCACGACTCACGTCCGGTACTCACAGCTTTACTTCTGCCAGTACCTCGTCTCCTACCTTCCAAACTTTACAGAAGCTCTCCTGCGAACCTGGCAGAAGTAAAGCTGTGAGTACCGGACGTGAGTCGTGCTTCGGTAGCTCAGTTGGTAGAGCACTTGCCCCGCGAAAGGCAAAGGTCCCGAGTTCGAGTCTCGGTCGGGCACACAGTTTTAATCTGCCAGGAAGTTTCATATCAGCGCACACTCCGCTGCAGAGTGAAAATCTCATTCTGGAAACATCCCCCAGGCTGTGGCTAAGCCATGTCTCCGCAATATCCTTTCTTTCAGGAGTGCTAGTTCTGCAAGGTTCGCAGGAGAGCTTCTGTAAAGTTTGGAAGGTAGGAGACGAGGTACTGGCAGAAGTAAAGCTGTGAGTACCGGACGTGAGTCGTGCTTCGGTAGCTCAGTTGGTAGAGCACTTGCCCGCGAAAGGCAAAGGTCCCGAGTTCGAGTCTCGGTCGGGCACACAGTTTTAATCTGCCAGGAAGTTTCATATCAGCGCACACTCCGCTGCAGAGTGAAAATCTCATTCTGGAAACATCCCCCAGGCTGTGGCTAAGCCATGTCTCC
The DNA here is from genome assembly GCF_021461385.2 of Schistocerca piceifrons. Taxonomy (NCBI): domain Eukaryota; kingdom Metazoa; phylum Arthropoda; class Insecta; order Orthoptera; family Acrididae; genus Schistocerca; species Schistocerca piceifrons. The sequence goes on from NC_060139.1 coordinate 345,133,025, forward strand.
GCAATATCCTTTCTTTCAGGAGTGCTAGTTCTGCAAGGTTCGCAGGAGAGCTTCTGTAAAGTTTGGAAGGTAGGAGACGAGGTACTGGCAGAAGTAAAGCTGTGAGTACCGGGCGTGAGTCGTGCTTCGGTAGCTCAGTTGGTAGAGCACTTGCCCGTGAAAGGCAAAGGTCCCGAGTTCGAGTCTCGGTCGGGCACACAGTTTTAATCTGCCAGGAAGTTTTGTTATGTCTTACTTGTTCATTTGAGGCAGTGACAATATGACATTACTGATGACTTCTGCTTGACCTACTAGATGGCAGAGTAAACCGAGGTATCTAGCATTTTCACTAAGTACTCCTGTTGCCATAAAAATATTGTCAGTCATCGAGAACCATGAGGCGGGGTTGGCAACATCGAAAGGTGGCAATGTGAAGTGACTACTAAGCTTTGGACATTAAGTGAATGCTGATTTCGCAGCACTGTCTCTTGTGGCAGGCAAGATGGCTCCTGAATGTGCGAGGAGTCTGGATTGTTTCAGCAAAATGGTAAATGACTGGGTGTTTACGTATTGTGATGCAGAAGATGTGAGATGCACACAATTTGCAGTGCATGTATGTTGAACTCATTTTGAAAGGGAGCGTTGCCCACAAAGGCACTATCCTCCAAATCTAAAAGCAAGTCCATAATGTAAGACAACAGGGCCAGCAGTTGTTCATGACACATGAATGGTTGTTGTGCGGTGATATGCAAATGTTCATATTGCACAAGCAACATGGAAGTGCAGTTGATGCGAAAATGTTCCCACAGGCACTCTGGGATCATTGTGCACTTATAACACTATTACTAGCATAGTTGCACTCATGGTGTGAGAGTGGACTGGTAAGTGGTAGGTATTGATGAGGTGGAGGTCTAATGATGTCAATAAGGACAAGTCTTGAGTCATCAGCACACTTGGATTTTAACATTAATTTGTCCACACTGAGAATGCTTCAAATCCTGTACTGCAATCCTTTTGTCACTGCAATCCAGAAGCAGTGGGCTGGTTGGAGTGTCATGTGGCAGCCACATTGTCATGACAAAAAATTGAAGAATTGTGCTTTTCGCACCTAAGATGAAGTCACCAATGTAGACAGATCACAGTACAGGCCAGTATTTATGACTACCATAAATAACAAATGTGGCAGACACATCTATGTAAACTTCATTAGCCAACATACCTACACGCAACTGCCTTGGATCACAACTCAGATCACACTACTATCTCTCTCTGCACAACCCAAAGATTTCTCAGTTTATTTATCAGAACTGGGACCAAATACGGTTCTATCCCGATGAGTTCCACATGACATTCATTGTACCACACTATGTAAAATTGGACGAGTTGACTTTACCTTTTATGGAAATAAAATAAATGAGTCTCGAGCAATACTTGTGTTGGAAGAATTATGGTATTGTAAACCAGACTGTGAGGTGCTAATAATACAGTTTACAGACTATTACAGAAATTATGCATACATGCCCAAGATGTTAGAAGTGCACACAGACACTTTGATTTCAGATTAGGACACTATAGACAAGTGTGGTATCTTAACATTTATCAGAGCCTCAATAAAATAGAATGTCCTTCTCAGATGCACAGTGAAGCAAAGATAGAAAATGGCCTCATGGTAAGGAAACTTCCTTATCAGAGTCAAAAGTTTAGGCTCACCAATGAGTTGAATAAGGAAAGGAAATATTGAACAAATGTGTGCAAATAAGAATTTTATATTGCAAGTGTTGGCTAGATTGTATAATGTATTGGAATTTAACAGGATGGCACACACAGTACAGTCCACTGTTGGCAGCAATTTCAAAACTCTCAGAAACAGCAGGAAGTAGACTATGGTGACAATGTTGGAGTAATGTCAACAGGGTATGAAAGTAATGTTTCACAGGGTGAAATGGATGAAAGTTGGGATTTGCAGTTGTCGCCCATGCCATCTTACCTATTTGGAGCTTTGCAGTCATCAGCTGTGGCTGGACCCGTTGATGGCCTCTGTAGGACATATTGTAAATGATTTTCTGTCTAATATACAGCAAGCAGAATTAGTTCTTTTTGCAGATGACATTAGTATTGCAGTCAATGCAGGTAGCAACAGAAGAAATGGTAAATGAAGTTCTTAAAAAGTATCATTGACTGGTTTTCTATGAATGGTTCCACATTCGATTTTTAAAAAATGCGTCATATTCAGTTCTGCACATCTAGGGGTACTACACAAACGGTGTGTGTAAAACATGGTGATGAAGTGATAAATAGAGAGGAAACTTCAAAATTCTTAGGTCTCCATACCGATCAGAATTTGAACTTCAAAAAGCACAGTTTGGAACTCCTAAAACACCTTGGTTCGGCCACATTTGCACTTTGTCTTTAGCACAAAAAGATGTACATATTGCTGTAACAGAGGTGACACACCAAGTCGCTACAGCTGTTTATGTGGCACGTCAACTTTTCAGTGATAAAAAACACACTTAGAATTCACTTAGAAGGGTGAAACTTGATTTGTTTTATTCAGAAAACTCCAAATAATTGTATAATGAAAAAAACCAAAAAACGTTAATTTTGCCTTTTACATCATTCCGGCTCCTCTTAAGTGTTATGGATAATATCAAATTTTGGAGATGAAGATGTTAGAAAGTTTAATTGCTTTTCCTTTTTTTATTCACTAATGACTTAGAGCATGATATTCATGACTTGTCATTGAAGAAGAAAGTGTCGGTGCATAGAAGTGTGCAATAAGGATAATTTGTATTGTACACTCCAGAACCTTTTGTAGAAGGTTCTTTAAACAGTTATGTACATTGACAACAGCTTTGCAGTTTATGTTTGTAATGAACAATTGATCACTATTCCACAAAAAATTAACCTCCATAAATATAGTAGCAGAAGGAGAAACGTCTTGTACTATCTTTCACTCAGCCTCAATATGGCACAGAAAGGAATGAGGTATTCAGCTATAAAGTATTTTCCCCACTTATGCAGTTATGTAAAGAATTTAATTAGCTCACCAGACAAAGTCTTAGTCACCCCTTTAAAAGAACCACTGGTCACTCTGAAGTGATACAGGTGGTTCCAGGCAGTCATGTGATAACCTATTGCTGATGTAAGTCATGGCAGTGAAGTGGTGCGTATGTGCCAACAGTTGTGTGGAATTACTAAAATGTGCAGATGACTCAGTGTGGAGACATGAATGGCTGAAAACTACAATGAACACACTGTGACTGAAATTGCTGATTTGTTGGTGTGTCACAACAGACTGTCCAACAGCTCTACCGGGAGCAGTGGTCACTCACACCCATGTAACATAGTGTAAGAACGGTGTTCGTAAAATTGTTCTTAGCAGTGGCTGAAAATGATTGTCATGTTTATCAATGACAACAGGTCTGAAACACAACTGGCGTGGTATGACCTGACAAATCATTATTTTGTCTCTCTTCAAATGAGAAGAGGCACTGAATGCACAAACTGCCCAATTAGGTATTCCCAGGGCTACATCTATGCATTTATTCCTATTTTGTGTAATACTTAGGTTCATTATTACATCTTGACTGGCCTGCTAAATCACACATAGAAAATGTCTGGGACTACTTGGAACAGTGGCTAAAACATAGCAGTAGACATACTCACTATTTGGTAGCTCTGTGATAGGGGTGTACAGACTTGCTAGAGCCCCAGGCTGCAAATCTCTCATTTTGACTACAAAAGGGCTGCAAAAGAAGAAAAAGAAAAGAGGTTATTACTCTGAACTGGGTTTTCCCTGAATCAGTGCCATCTAGACTGGTGTGGCACAAGACTAAGTTGTAGAAGGGTCCACCCTCTCCTTTCTGGAAGGAATGAAAAATGAATAAAAAAAGAAAGAAAATGGCAGAACAAACAGTGAGAGGCGGCCTACCATCAGATCAATGGTGGTCTGTGGTATGTGCATCCATGTTCTGCGGGATGTGATCCACAATAAGGGGCACAAAAATTGGTGACCATACACCATCTGTAACATGAGCAAAAATAGAGAATAGGAATGCAAAAGCTGAAATGTTGAATTTGGCTTCAAAATTCTATCACAAAGGGATGTCGAAATCATTCAGTGGGTGTTGTGCTGATAAGATGAATAACAAGGCAGTCAGTATTAGTTGTGCTGAAAATGAGCTTAAATTGTTAACACTTAATAAGAATTCAGGGCCTGATGAAGCTGTCAAGTTATGTATACAATGTGCAAGTGAATTAATTCAACCCTTGACAACAATTTACAGGGTGGGCCAATGATAGTCAGCTGACAATGAGCCCGGTTCTAATGATGATGATAATGAACTAAATTCCAATACAAAGTCAGTAAATACTGTTGATATTAAAGAAGTGGCGTTTTCACAAGAAATTGTTGATGAAAATAGTGATGCCTTGAGTATGTTGAAGAAGAATGTGTGCTGGTGGTAAACAATGATGTTGATGAAGTTGAAAATCTTATTAAAGAAGAGTGTAAAGCTTATGTAATTAATAATAAGGTAACTTACCATACGAAAGCGCTGGCAGATCGATAGAAACACAAACAAACACATACATACACACAAAATTCTAGCTTTCACAACCAATGGTTGCTTCATCAGGAAAGAGGGAAGGAGAGGGAAAGACGAAAGGATGTGGGTTTTAAGGGAGAGGGTAAGGAGTCATTCCAATCCCGGGAGCAGAAAGACTTACCTTAGGGGGAAAAAAGGACAGGTATACACTTGCACACACACACACACATATCCATCCGCACATACACAGACACAAGCAGACATTTGTGTATGTGCGAATGGATATGTGTGTGTGTGCGAGTGTATACCTGTCCTTTTTTCCCCCTAAGGTAAGTCTTTCCGCTCCCAGGATTGGAAAGACTCCTTACCCTCTCCCTTAAAACCCACATCCTTACGTCTTTCCCTCTCCTTCCCTCTTTCCTGACGAAGCAACCATTGGTTTCGAAAGCTAGAATTTTGTGTGTATGTATGTTTTTGTTTGTGTTTCTATCGACCTGCCAGCGCTTTCGTATGGTAAGTCACATCATCTTTGTTTTTAAATATATTTTTCCCGTGTGGAATGTTTCCCTATTATAGTAATAATAAGGTAAATGAGATATAACCAGAAAAGGCCAACATAAGCAATGCTGTGATGTTGTGTATACTGGAAAGGTAAAGGTTTCTAAAGTAAACAAGATTGTTCTTAAATTTAACAATAGTAGATTGTTCCAGAATTTTTGAAGTTGATGACAGAGAAATTAGTGCACAGTAGGTAGCCTTTAATGTGAATGCAGTGCTCAATAGAATTGTATTTGTAAAATGTGGGATGTACAAAGATTTTGTTGGGTGGAGTGCTATATTTGCAACTAACTTGAATATAAAAGTAGAATTTCACACAATGCCACCAGACTAAGTTGAAGAGGAGTGAGCCAGAGTAATTGTGAACCTGTGGTTAGATAGGAGGATCACTGCTTTAGGGAAAACACTACTTGACAAGTAGCACCTCCATAGCTGGCTGATTCCATACTTCTTTTACTGGATCACTTCCTTTTCCAGCTGTCCCATCAATAGACTGAAAGAAATAAGTATGGTAGTCATCATCTACTGTGTGTAATTCGCATGAAATCAAAAAGCTTTATATGTCAGCAAATGAATTTGTGCATCATAGCTGAGAGGATGGAATCCAATGACATGTCAGCTTCAAATATGCAAAAAAGTATTATTTTACCTGTGGGTTAAGTAATAACAGAAATTGTGATGAAAAATAACAAATTTCTTTTGGCTAACAGTGATGTGAAGTTTGAGATAAGCTAAGGATATAAAGAATGTGGAATTCTGTTGTTCAAAGATTAAAGAAAATGTAAGTATGAAAAGCAATAGAAACAACAATATGTAAAGGATAGATTGCTATGTACCATAAAGATGACACATTGAGCTACAGACAGGCACAACAAAAAGACTGTTACACACAGTGTTTCAACCAAAGCCTTCTTCAGAAAAGAAAAGAAAGGAAAACACACATGCTTGTGTGTGTGGACTCTGTCAAGTTTCTTGGCATATGGCTTGAAGAAAATCTTAAGTGGGAGACTCACACAAATTATATCTCAAAAAAGCTATCTACTGTGTGTTACATTTTAAGGATACTCAAAAAATCAGTCACAAAATCTGTTCTCATACATGTATATTATGCTTACTTCCAGTCTACATTACAGTATGGAATCGTATTTTGGGGGCAAAAAAAGGCAATACGCATAATATGTAATCTAAGACATAACGAATCATGCAGATAACATTTCAAAACAAATGGCATTATGACACTGCCCTCTGCTTACATTTATAATATCGTCTCATTTGTCAAGTCATACCTGTTAAACAATGACTGCACACTAAAATTCAATGGAGATATTCATAACTATGCAACAAGGCAGCAATCTGACCTACATATGATTCAGTCTAGAACTACCTGCTACCAAAAAAGTGTTATAATGTTGGGATACAAATGTATAATAATTTACCAAATGAAATCAAAGCAACAAAGAACCCAAGAGCCTTCACACATAAGTTAAAAAAATATCTGTTGGACCATTGCTTTTATGCAGTTGATCATTTTTAAAGGGGCTAAAATTGTAAACAATTTTATGATAAATGTTCAATTAGGTCTGAAAATTATATACTGTGCATGTCTATGAAATATACTGGATTATTATATACTGTGCATGTCCATGAAATACACTGGACTACTTTACTATTACATTTGTATTGGCTGTTTGTATTTTACCATACAACATTTGTATTTACTGTTTTGTTTAAGATAGCTAACTTCCTCATTACAAAATAATGTAAAATTAATTTATTAAAAATTACTTGCAAATATGTTCTCTTGATCTGTCCAATATCATATGTGCAACCTTACAATTCTATGATTTGTATTAACTGTTTTGTTTTAGATAGATAATTTCCTTGCTACAAAATAATGTAAAAACCAATTTGTAAAAATTACTTGTAAATAGATCTCCTGACCTGTTCAATATCATATGCACAGCTGTACAATATTATGATTGCCTGGATCAATAAAAATACAATACAGTACAATACAATACACAAAAGCAAGCACATTTCATGCATGCATGACCACCCTTTCTGGCTGCTGCTGAAATGTGTTGACAAGGGGAATCCTAGAAAGTATTGGCCTATAATGATTCCACCCACCTTATCAAAAACTGTAGAAATGGCATTTGTGATATGGCAAATATCAATGCAATAGTCAAACTCTTATCATATACACCCCAAAACATCATGATCAATGTCAGTGACTGCATTAATTATCCTTCCTTGCAATTCTTGTAAATTAAGTGGTAGTGATGGCAGGAACACACAGTCTTCAACATAAAGTCATAAGAAGAAACCACTTGGAATTAAGTCAGGTGACCATGTGGACCATAGAAGAAGAGGAGAGTCATGATGTGTAGTATGTCCAATCCAACATTGACGCAATTCAAGCTTGTGTAATCATGAGTATCTGAAAGAAAAAGTGGTGGAGCATCATCTTGTTGCAAAATGAAGCCTCCACTGCCTTACTACCATTGCGACATAAGCCACTGCTGCAGCACATCCAGGTGCATGAAACCAGTCACAGTTTTCACCACAAACAACAAAGAAAAATGGTCCATAAACTTTTGAAGTGGACATGGTGCAAAAGGCATTATGCTTAGTTGAATCACAAATCAGTGGCATGATCTTGTATGGTCATTCTGTGCCCCAAACACATAAAATATGATTCACCTTTCCACGTACATGAAACAAAGCATTGTCACTGAAAACTAACTTCTATAAAATAATGTCTTCCTTCAGCAGCTGCTGCAAGTCATTACAAAAGTCACACTGATTCACGTTGTCCAAAGATGTCACCATATGTAACAACTGCAGACAGTATGCTTTGACAGGCAGAAGACTGTGAGAAATATACCAGACAGTTGACTGAGGTATCTGTCGTTCTCTGCTCACACATGTTATCCTTATCTTTGGTCTCATGGTGAATGGTTCCTGCACATGCTCCAACTTCTCTGCTGATGGTCCCAGCCAGCCTGTTTTCTTTGCAATTCAGAAGCAGCCAATCTCATGGAATATGTGCTATCACCCACAGATTGTTTTGTCTGTCACAGCTTTTACCAAGTATATGATATGGAACTGTCTCTGAACCATCACAATTAAATCACATTTAACAAATTCTAGGACACAAAATGCAAGGACCACTCTGTTATATCCCATGTTCTGAATGGCTGCCCACTAGTGGTGTGCTTTACAATCACACCATGGCACATACTTCAAATCAAAACTTGGAGAGATGCTCTATCAGCTGATATGCATCATTTTATTACAAGACTTTTGCTTTCTATATTTTGGGCCAATATTGTATGAACCAAAATAAGAAGAAAATTTCCAGTAAACATGAGCTCTAAAATGCACACCTTTTGAGCTATGAGCACATTTTCAGCAGAAGAGATGTGTTTCACAGAAGCATAGATGAACAAAAACTGAAAGCTCTTAAGACATGCACTTTAGAACCAATGTACACTGCACATGTTTTTTGTCTCCATACTACTATCTCTCAAAATAGGGAAAGCAAAGAGCTTTCACTTGAAGAGATGTGTCTCACAATATGAAGATGAACAAGTGCTCAGAGGTCTTCAGGTTTGCATTTTAGAGTCCACATTAACTAGACATTTTTTGTTTATTTCGGTCCATACTATCTCTACCGAAAGTTTGCCAGTAGAGTTGTACTTCACCCTCTCTATTATCAAAATGCATGTATACATGTATATTTAACATCTCCTCCCAAACCGTTGGATCAATTTCAACCAAATTACCATTTACTTGTCAGGGAAGTATTGTTGGGGTAACAAACAGCTTCCATTGGGGTGAGGGTGGATGTGAAAATGAGGTGACATAGGAAATGTACAGAGAGATAGGGGAAGTTGGACAGAGAAGAGGGATTGAGGAGATGGACAGAGGGAAGGAATAGGAGATGGACAGATGTAGGGGGGAGGAGGAGATGGACAGAGAGAGGGGAAGGATATGGACAGATGTAGGGGGGAGGAGTAAATGGACAGTGAGAGGGGGAGGGAGGAGGTGAACAGAGAGAGAAAGGAGAGGCGAAGGTTGACAGAGAGAGGAGATGGACAGAAGGAACTACAGGAGATGAATAGGTGTGGGGGAGAGGAGATTAACAGAGAGAGCAGGGGGAAGAGATTGACAGAGAGAGGGGAAGGAGATGGACAGAGATAGGGGGAAGAGTAACTGGATAGAGAGGGGGGAGGGAAGCAGATGGACAGTGAGAAGGGAGGGGAGGAGATGGACATATGTGAGAAGGAGGAGGAAGAGGAGGAAGTGAACAGAAAGAGGGGAAGGGACATGAGGAGATGCACTAGAGAAGGGGGAAGAGGATATGGAGAGAGGGGATGAGGAGATGGACAAAGAGAGAGAGAAGGAGAAGGGGGGAGGTGGAGGAGGAGATATGTGCAATATATGTGACATATGTGTATGTGAGTGAAGCTGTGGGTACAAAAGTAGTCTGTTAGAAACCCAGAAACCTGTTACAGACTTTTGCATCAGACTATAAGACACTTCTTTTATCTCTGGCAATGTTCGTCAAAGTGAAAAATGCTGAATTGCACCATGGTTTGGAGTCCTCATTAAACTGTAGGTTCCTTGATATCTCGCTGTGTAAGTCACTCCAGAGGTCAGAGAAAGGCCAGAGCATACCACCTCCAATATGACCATGCCTAGTAAAACACTGTGGTGCTCAAACAATCCATCAGGTTGATGACAGCTTTGATGTTTACTTATGTAAAACACCATACATAAATTTATATAGGAAAGAACAGTATATGTGGAAATTATTTTTACTTCTGCTGTTGTGGTTGTGAATTGCACATTTAATCCTAAATTCACTCTTTTTGCTAACAACAAATATCTTTGGGGGGGCTGGGGGGGGGGGGGGGAGTGGTTGTACATGAACTGTAAGAATCCATAGGTCCTTAAAGAGACTTACACAAAATGTTCGGCTATCAAATTCACACAATACTCTTACTGCACACTTCCACAGAATAAATAATTGTCTGACATTAACTTCAGAGTACAGTAGCCTCCTGAGTGAAAGTATGGTATCAGTACCACCTGTAGGTAACAAAATGAGATATATTTTCTAGCACAAAGCAGGCAGAACTGACCTTTTTGCATAATTTATCCATGTACTGGTTCCTCTCAGTTGATTATCCATTTGAAAGCCTAGCAACTTCTCCCATGGATCCTCATCCAGAGTGTGCCCATTAACCTCTAATTGTAATATCATAAGACTTTTTATTTGGCAGGAATTCTTAATATGAGATTATGGATGAAACTGTTTGCGGGTTCATTATTCCTGGCTGTTGCTGGTATAGATGTGTTTAAGCCATTTATCAGTATTCTTGTGACATCATTAAAGACCACAGTTTTCTAACAATCCTTCAATATAATGGGTAAATCATTTATTCCTATTCCTATTGCATCATTGTTAATGTGATGCTCTGTTCTGATGTTCAGAAGAGTCTCCATCCCCAGAAGGGCAATACCTTTTTAGACTGTACTGTTTTAGTATCCCTAGAAGAATTTTATTATCTACATGATAAAGAACTTGGCAGGATCACAGAATTTGTCAACAGGACAGTTATTCCTGTTTAGTTACACTAAAGCTATTTTTTGAGATCATAAATCACTTTATCATTAAGAAACTCTTATGGAAGTCAAACAGAGCTTTTGTTAGAAAAGTTCATCCCAGAAAGATAGTTCAGGGTTATGTTGCAAGGTACCTCCAAAAGTTTTTTGAGAACATAGGAAACAGAGTGATGGTCCCATTAACAGAGATCACTTGCTTATCTCCAGTTTTAGGAATGAATATTACTACTATGTATTTCAGTCTTTCAGGAAATATGCCTTGACTCATCAATTGGCTATAAAGGTAATTCAAATTGGATGCTACCTAAACAGTACAAGATTTTAGTACTTTGGTTTAAAGACCTCCATAACCAGAAGAGTTGCTAGTTTTCAGTGACATAATGATTTTTGTGATCTCCTATATCACTGATTACACAAAACTGGTGGCTGCTGATGGAGTATGCAATGGCTCTCTAACTAAGTCTAATGAATTTATTTTCGATGCTCCATTTTTTCCCTTTTTTTCAGTAATTGTCAGGACAAATCCATTGAATTTAGTGGCCAGTAATTTGAATGTAATGTAAATTGTTCTATTACTATGGTCATCAGGGAATAGTAACATAATTTGCAGTACAAAATTTGTTTCTGACTTAATAATGCTCCAAACTGCCTTTGCTTTGTTCCTTGAATTTTGAGTTTTTGTGCATAACATATGATTTTTACATATTTGATGACACCTAACAAATTTTACAATACCATTTGTATTGCACCTTGAATGCTTGGATAGAGGTGCATTAAATAAAGGCCTTTCTTCATGGCATAAAATGCATTGATCTGAGTTGTTGCCCCCTTTTTCCTTGGCTTCCACTCTTATTGTCACTGACCTGTTCTAAGAAAAAATGAATTCATAGTGTTGTAAGCATATTTTCAGGAAAGCACTGATGTTCTTCCCACTATTCATCCTGTAAATTATCTTTGAATAGTGTAACTCAGACAACATTTATGATACTATGAAAGTGTACTTCTCTGTTCTTAACTAAATCTTATTGAAAGGGATGGTTTTTACTGTCATTTGACAATCATCATCAGGTAAAGCATTTGTTATGGGGCTCACGTATGTTCCATGAAAGACCATTGGATTTAGAAATACATTAGCATTCACTGTTTCCATGTCCTTTTCCTGTTGGGAATGTTATTATTGCAAGAGGTGACTACTGAGAAAGGTGAAAGTAGAATTGGTTCTGTATGAGAAGGTACTCTCCCAAGCCACTCCTTGCTAGTTTTCCTTGGAAGGATGGTAGTGACCTGTGTTCACCGATAGCTGCAGTAAAAGAATATTCAGATTAGCTATTTATTTCCATAAAAATACAAGTAGCATCTTGACACTTGGCATCATCTGCCAATGCCTGCTGAAGAATCACATCATAAGCTGCCTTCAGCCTGCTCAAGGTAGCTGACACTACATATTTTGTTCCAGCTTGCTGCTGCACTGGTGTTTCACCACTTGTGATGGCCCTGACACCAGCTGTATCAAAATGCCGCAGCAGTGAGTGATGGCAGCAAATGTATTGAACTTACACATGCTGACTTGGAAGGCCCTCTGTCCCCTCCTGCTCCCCACCCTTCTCTGTCATTTGTCGTATCATGATGACAATTGCCATGTAGCTGTGAAGTTTGATGATATAGGCCTGCCATCCAGTCCACTGGAATGTCAGGAATGCTGGTATCCTGATCCTGGAGGGAGGAAAACCACCATGTCCTTCCAACTGTGACAGAGACAGACTGTGGTTTGAACTCTGCAGTTGGTGATTATGGCAAGGTAGCCATCAACTGCAGTAGTGGCTGCTGTTGTCTGCAGTGTGCAGGAAATCTACCTCAGACTTGTGCCAGATGTCACTTCAGTGCAATCAGGAAATCAAGGGTGAACATCATGAACATCAGCTAAACTGCTGGGATATTTATGGAGTGAAGTAATGACTAATGTTTACCTGACATCATTCATCATGACTGCACAGGGCTTGCTATTATGAAGGTATTAGCAGTTTTCCTTCTTCTGTGTTTGCTTAATGAGTTTGTTATAGTATGGAACTGGTTTGCTAAAGCTCTTGGTACTATTTACTGTATTCACCTTAGCCATTCTTTTATCACATTATGAAGGTGACATGACCCTGTTAGGCTGCTCTGATCCACTACATTCTGTTGAAGTCTGCTGTCTGGCTCGTCAGAAATGCCGATGTTGTGTTTTACCCTGACTCATTCTCGGTGGTGAAATGTTTTCATTGTGGTCATCTTTGTTGACATTGTTGTAATGAATTGAGATAGCTTTGCTCTGGGAATTTAAAAATTTTAGCCATCTTACTGCCCTATACAAGGCTGGTATGCAACATACTCCTCTTCTGTACATTAAAAAAAAATCCATTCCAAATTTTTAGGAACAAATCTTAACCTTTAATATAAAAATCTTACTCCACCTATAATTCTTCCTCAACTAAACCTAGGCTACAATTTCTCTTATTTTTTCTGATACAACCCATTTCAGAGGGATCTCATGTATGGGCTTCAACTCTGCTTTCATTATTTAACTCCTCAGGAAAAGGTAAAGTGCACAAATGGCTGCTAGTACTGCAGTTATACTATAGTTCAATTCTTTTATCTTAGCGGCTCACGCATGCCCGCCCAGACGCTGGAGATTGCTGCGTTGCCAGTTGCACACGACGCACGCACCAATAGAAGCAGCGCCATAGTATAGCATAGTTCGCAAGCTTACGTTTAGAGGGGAGCGCGCAGTTCATGAAGTAAAGCCACCACGGCCGCATTAACCCTTTCGCTATAACAAAGACGTGCTCCCTGCATTCCGCGCTGTGGGCGATTTTTTCACTGCACTGCTCGCCTGTGCAGACACATGGTGTTCCCACTGCTTTGACACACTTATCATTCGATTTCACAAAAACTATTTGGCCAAAAAATTTGATTTTTACACATCTTCTTGCGGAATGCGGGGAGCACGTGTCTGCAGCAGCGAAAAAGTTAATGAAGAGGCAAAGCACTAGAAATTTCATTCAAACGAATAAAATTCGTGAAGTAAGGCACTCCAATATTGTTTTTAAATATTAAAAATATAAAGCACCGCCCAAGGCAGTCCAACACCTTAACCGTTCCACTACCTCAGCTTATTGAACAGTGTAACTCCATAAGGACTCTAACACCTCACGCAACTACTTATAAACACTGTTGGTATTACTATGAATTACTCACGCTTCGTCGAGGTACAGTAGGAAATAAACAATTACCGCTGTTCTTTATTGCAAAAAAGCAGTATAAAAGAACGTCTGCTATCAAGACATTGCTTTTGTTCTACTACTTTATTTATGACTGAACGTTTCTAAAACTGAAGACACTCGTCCATGCTCTGCACTGCAGTCGAGATCTGGCAACGTCGTTCTCTGTTCATTGGCTGACTGTGTTTTGTGACGTCAGATGCGCAGAACGAACCTAAACTCGGCCGCCAAGATATATGACGCCCACTTTAGTGGTTACTACACTAATGGTAACTGTTTCCTGCTTTCGCCCATAGTGATATTCCTCAACATGTCTTAACATTTGACCAGCAGCAATTTGCCTCTTTTCTGCATCAATCAATTTATTTATAGTCTGTAGTACCAGTGTATAATTTAGAAAATATTCTAAATAGGTAAAATGCTGAAGAGATTTTCTGGCCAATACGAGGTGCATTCAAGTTCTAAGGCCTCCAATTTTTTTTCTCCGGACTGAAAAGAGATAGAAACATGTGCATTGTTTTAAAATGAGGCCGCGTTCATTGTCAATACGTCCCAGAGATGGCAACACCGTACGGCAGATGGAATTTTACCGCCAACGGCGAGAATAAGAACTGTTTTAAATACTTAAAATGGCGACGTTTTCCTTACTTGAACAGCGTGCAATCATTCGTTTTCTGAATTTTGCGTGGTGTGAAACCAATTGAAATTTATCGACAGTTGAAGGAGACATGTGGTGATGGAGTTATGGATGTGTCGAAAGTGCGTTTGTGGGTGCAACAGTTTAATGAAGGCAGAACATCGTATGACAACAAACTGAAACATCCTCGGGCTCGCACAAGCCGGTCTGACGACATGATCGAGAAAGTGGAGAGAATTGTTTTGGGTGATCGCCGAATGACTGTTGAACAGATCGCCTCCAGAGTTGGCGTTTCTGTGGGTTCTGTGCACACAATCCTGCATGACGACCTGAAAATGCGAAAAGTGTCATCCAGGTGGGTGCCACGAACGCTGACGGACGACCACATGGCTGCCCGTGTGGCACGTTGCCAAGCAATGTTGACGCGCAACGACAGCATGAATGGGACTTTCTTTTCATTGGTTGTGACAATGGATGAGACGTGGATGCCATTTTTCAATCCAGAAACAAAGCACCAGTCAGCTCAATGGAAGCACACAGATTCACCGCCACCAAAAAAATTTCGGGTAACCACCAGTGCTGAATAAATGATGGTGTCCATGTTCTGGGACAGGGAGGGCGTAATCCTTACCCATTGTGTTCCAAAGGGCAGTACGGTA